>NC_087152.1:16005000-16090000 GCF_035594125.1 Scylla paramamosain
TCCCTTATGTTCATATTCATGATTGTTTCGAGTGCTGTTAAATGTAGTAGTAGTAGTAGTAGTAGTAGTAGTAGTAGTAGTAGTAGTAGTAGTAGTAGTAGTAGTAGTAGTAGTAGTAGTAGCAGCAGCAGCAGCAGTAGTAGCAGCAGCAGCACCAGCACCAGCATCATCATCATCAGCAGCAGCAGCAGTAGCAGTAGTAGTAGTAGTAGTAGTAGTAGTAGTAGTAGTAGTAGTAAGAAACCTAGAGGAAAATGTAAAATATTCCACAACGAATTAAAAAAAGAAAAAAGGGAAAATGTAACCTGGCATCAAACAAGCTGTCAGGTGCCGGGCCTAACAAGCACTTACAAGCAATCGCGTCTTTACGTCTTCCAATTCCCTTAACGATGGGCTGTGTAGTTGTGTAATAAGGAGGGAAATCAAACGGATAACAAGCTCTTTACTTCTTAATGTGAGGTGCTAATTGATTGATATGCTCTTTGCCTTTGGATTATTTAATTTGTTTATTGACTTCATTCTCCTTCCTTGTTGAGTCTTGAGGATGAACGTTCAGTATTTTTACACGATAATCATTGAAAAAAAATCACTAACTGTGAAATACCTATTTATAATTAATCATGTTCTATTTTATTACGTTTTCTGTTTTATATAGTTTTTTACCTTTTTTTTTTCTTCTAATTTTGTTTCTTTATTTTATTTATTGTTTATTTATTTATTAGAATGTATACCGGGAAAAATATATATACTCGCACTAACGGGAATCCTTATAACGTACCAGGAAACAAGATCCGATGGCCCACTTAAGTCTTAGCAAACAAGCACCATAAGGAGGAGTATCGAAACACTGATGAATCAAAACTACCCAACACTTTTTATTTTTTAACTTTTATAGCTTGTTGCCTTAAGCCGAAAAAAAAAAAAGTACTAAAAGTAGAAGGTCGGAAGTAATATTAAAGTTATATTTGGTGCTGGTCAGACCTCATCTAGATAGACTATGCTGTGCAGTTCTGGTCCCCACATTACAGGAAAGATATAGGTCTATTAGAATCAGTACAGAAGAGAATGACTAAAAGGATACAGGGGATGTGGAGTATTCCTTACGAGGCGAGATTGAAGCTGTTAAATTTACATTCTTTAGAGAGACGTAGGTTAAGAGGGGACCTGATAGAAGTCTAAGTGGTATAAGGGTTATAACAATGGGGATATAAGCAAAATTCTTAGGATCAGCAACCAGGATAGAACAAGAAATAGAACAAGCTTGAAAAATTTAGGTTTAGGAAGGAGATAGGAAGAAATTGGTTCTCAAATAGAGTGGTAGATGAGTGGAACGGACTCAGTAATCATGTTGTTAGTGCTAGAACATTACGGAGCTTTAAGAGAAGATTAGACGGGTTTATGGATGAGGATAATAGATGGAAATAGGTAGGTATATTTCATACAGGGACTGCCACGTATAAGCCTGGTCGCTTCTTGCAGCTTCCTTTATTTCTTATGTTCTTATGTTCTACACCCGACACGTAAAATGAATAGAATAGAATAAAACAAAGGTATTCTTGTCTGTGCAAAGGATGAATCAGAAACCGTTTTGTGTGTCAGTCATGAACGAAACACCAACACCTCCTTGTCCTCTACCATTATGAGGATTCAAGACAACCACCACCACCGCAGCCGCCTCTTCCAGTACCATTTGAGGGAGCTCATCCATTAAGTCTCTGCAGCAGTTAATAAGCAAGGCAGGTCACGCACAGCCTTTCCTGTAGTAGCAATTTAGTACACGACTAACGATATTCTTGATCATTTCACGTGAACGTTATAACTGACACTGAAGCCTCGTGGTTTAAGACTTAATTAGCGACGGAATGTAATAGTATATTGTATGTTAACTAGTGCCATTCTCTCTCTCTCTCTCTCTCTCTCTCTCTCTCTCTCTCTCTCTCTCTCTCTCTCTCTCTCTCTGGAATACTTTTTTATGAGCTACTTCAGACGTTATGCTTACATTAGCTTAATATTACAGATAGAAAGGGCATTATCTGTCGTAACCTTGTAACACGAGAAGCAGTACTTATGGAACAATGCTTGCAGCGAATAATTACAAAGGATCGTTTCATGAAGCCGAAGGGCACGAAACTGGTAGGAAGAAGAGGAGGAGGGGGAGAGGCAAAGTCGGGAAGGGAGGCAAGATATTTATGCATTTTCCCGAAAGACTGCACACGAGGAAGACGTGTCATCTTGGAATGTCGTGGGAGTGAAATGTGAGGTGAGGTGTTTTGTGTGTTTTTTGCATATTTAGACTGTGGTTTCAATTGAGGTTTGCTGTGTGACGGAATGGTGGTGAACTCGATCAATGACAGGAAGGCAGGCGATAGGAAGGTTGAGGGTGGGAGGTGTCTCGTGGCCTGGATGGAAGAACGGTGTTTTCAGTGGAGGTTGAGATGACCGCGAATGGGGTAAGTTTAGTTTGGCATAAACACTTATGCACAGCCGTATCTCGTGCTTGATCTTTGTAGTTTTTCTATTTTGCATAGGGATCTCTGATGTAAAAGTTACGTTTGAAAATGACTGAAAATCTTTCAATCAAATAAAACGTTCCTGGCGTTGCGATTACGTAGATCTGTTTGCTAAGTTTTCTGGACATTAGGCTTGCTGAACTCTCGTTAAATAATTGACCCCTTGTCATAAAGGATGTTCGTTATTTCGGCACAAGTGCGCGTTCTCGGCGATATCTTCAGACTCGTTGAACACCCGTTATGTAAGATCAAATCCCTTATTTAGATTACTTGTCTATAGTAATACTGTGAACTTAATATCACTTCGTTTTGCATTCTTCCCAAATTTATTTGTAGGAACTTAAGGATTTCATAATAAACTATTATTATTGTACTCAAGATTTGGATTTGTTAACTGGTGTGAAGTGCCGTTGTTTAAAATTATTCTGGTCTTGTTAGATTTGGGCTTGTAATCTAACTTTCTCGACGAAGTAGTTTCTTTCAAATAGCAAATCAAATGTAAACTTACATTACTGCCTTTGTTCCGTAGAGGTGAGCGCGAGGGTAGGGGCGAAGGGTGTAACGCATGAAAATGGCGAGGGCTGGGAAAGGGGATTGTCAGGATTAGGGACGCTAGATGCCTGTTGCTTGTTAGGATAATGTCAGTGTACAACTGGCAGATGCGTGATGGACCTATAAAAAAAAAAAAAAAAAAAAAAAAAAAAAAAACGCAGACGAGTTTGCACAAGTGGTCATTTTTTTTTTTTTTTATGGTGCACAAAATGTTACCTTTCCCTCCTGGATGTCGGCTGGCCACTATATAATGCATACTTTTTTTTTTTTCCATCAGATCAAGGATGACTAGCAACAACTACGCTAGTCCTTCACGTGCCAGCCCAGTGATCCAGCAGTGGCGTGATCTCGGCCTTCATTTTTCATAATTTTGGTAAATATTTTTGTGATGGGAGGTCGATTAAACTTAATTGACAACAACACACAGGAAGGATTTCACTCTCTGGGTATAACAGATTGATATTTAAATGAACTTAAGAGGCGATCAGAGGTCAAAAAAAAAGGGTCTGATGTAGGTAGTGTATTTTATCAATTTCATTTTCTGCCTTATCACACAAGGTTTCATATTGTCTTTGCCATATATCATTACATATATCATTACATAAAAGGTCTTAAGAGCACATCATTGTATCAGGATCAAGATTGCTTTCCTAATTAGTTGAAACTTAAGTCTTCTCAATTCATGTTTCATAGTTTTCTTGGTGTGTAATGGTGTAGCTGGTAGAAAATTTGTATGACTCCCTACATTTATTACTTCTAACAGGTGCTGCAATTACTGGATTCTGGACAGAGTGCCTTGCCAGCCTGTCATATCAACACCACCATCTTGCATCAGGAAATGGGTGCCATGAAAAAGAGCCACCCATTGCAAGGGTTTATCATCCTGCCTATGAATGCTGTCTGTCCTATCCTTTGTCATCCTATGAATGAGTGTGTTAGACTTGATGTTAGCTAGCTGTGATGCTGGTACATAAGCTTCAATGTTCAAAGTCCTAGACTCCACAACTTAAATTTGTTTTTTTTTTTTTTTAATAAAAATTTTATGCCAATAAAGTGTGTAGTTTTTCTCCGGAGAGTCTTCCTAGTATTGTTAATCCATCATGTCTTCTCTGGCTTGGTAAACAGAAAAGGTTTTTATATAGTAAAAAGCAAAAGGGTCAGGAAAACTGGGATTGGAGGGCTGGGGCTCAGACTTGGACTTGTATGCTGTGGGATATGGCTCTTTGGCTTATGTGCCTGTTCTTGTGCTTGGTTTGTAACATTGGCTTGAATGAACACCTGAACCTCACTCATGCTTGGCTTGCAACACTGGCTTGAACACCACTAGACGACATTTATGTCATGTAACATCAACATGTTATGATTTCTCATGAGAAGAGATGATTTCTCATGAGAAGAGGATGATTTCTCATGAGAAGAGATTTGTATTTTCTGATCTTTCTTAATTGATCCTTAATTTTTTTTCTCATTTTTCTTACTATTAGATCTAATATCTATTTGTTCTGAGGATCTTTCACTTTTTTTTATTTTCTCTATTTTCTCTAATAAAATGTTCACTTTTTTTTATTTTCTCATCTAATATCTTAGAAACTAAGATCTATAATAATCTACATCTGTTAGATCTAATATCTATTTGTTCTGAAATATCTATTTGTTCTGAGGATCTTTCACTATTTTCTCTAATAAAATGTTCACTTTTTTTTATTTTACCTAATATTTTTTATTTTCTCATCTAATATCTTAGAAACTAAGATCTATAATAATCTACATCTGTTAGATCTAATATCTATTTGTTCTGAGGATCTTTCACTTTTTTATCTTCTCATCTAATATCTTAGAAACTAAGATCTATAATAATCTACGATCTATAATAATCTACATCTGTTAGATCTAATATCTATTTGTTCTGAGGATCTTTCACTATTTTCTCTAATAAAATGTTCACTTTTTTTTATTTTATCTAATATTTTTTATTTTCTCATCTAATATCTTAGTTTCTAAGATCTATAATAATCTACATCTGTTAGATCTAATATCTATTTGTTCTGAGGATCTTTCACTTTTTTATCTTCTCATCTAATATCTTAGAGATCTAATATCTATTTGTTCTGAGGATCTTTCACTTTTTTTTATTTTCTCATCTAATATCTTAGATTATTTCTAAGATCTAGAGACTAAGATCTATAATGATCTAAGATCTATTAGATCATCTATAATAATCTCACTTTTTTTTCAAATTCCCATGTTAGATCTAATATCTATTATATCTTTTCAAATTCCCATGTTAGATCTAATATCTATTATATCTATCATAGATCTTTCACTTTTTTCTCACCTTTTTTCTCATCTTATCTAATAGATTCTCACCTTTTTTCTCATCTTATCTAATAGATTCTCACCTTTTTTCTCATCTTATCTAATAGATTCTCACCTTTTTTCTCATCTTATCTAATAATCATATCACTTTTTTTCATAATGATTTTTTTTTCATGATAGATCTAATAACTATTATATCTATCATAGATAGATCTTTCACCTTTTTTCTCATATCTAATAATCATTTTTTTTTTCATATTTTTTTTTCATGATCTAATCTATTATAGATCTAATATCTATTATATCTATCATAAATCTTTCACTTTTTTTCTCATATTTTTTTTTTCATCTTTCTTATATCTAATAATCATATTGATTATCTTTCTTAGATATCATATTCTCATATCTTTCTTAGATCATCAATCTTTTCCCCACCAACCCTTTGTTTGTTTACCAATCCCACAACCCCTTTGTTTTCTAATAAAAGTTCTTGCCAAAAAGTCTCCCAAAATCCTCATCATACTGCTGAAGTCTACAAATTCTCTACAGTCCATCTTCAGAACCAGTCTTCTTCAATCTTTCTTCAGAATCAATCTTCATCCATAATGCTGTAGTCTAGATATTCTAGGACAAATTTTCATCCATGCTGCTGAAGTTTTGAAATTGCAGGATTCTCAGGATTCTCACTGTAGGAAAGCAGGTGGTAAGTAATGTGGCACTGAGGGACAAATCAGCACCAATGTAGGGTGGAGTAATTAAGTCATTTACACAAACAAACTTATCCAAGATTTTTATACATTCAGTATTTTTCATATTTGAATATAATGGATCAGTATTTTTTATATTTGAATATACCAGATATAATTTTTTTCAGTAAATTAATTCATTATGTTCAACATTACTTTACAACATAATTTAATAACTGAATTCAAGTACATTTTTCATAGGATAGAATAAATCCCAAATTGACAAATTCTAAACAGATAATCAAACTAAAAAAAACTCACAAACCAAAACTGAACAAATACATCATTTTATTAAGTGACCTGGAAAACTCTGAAGAGGTGAAGGATGGTCTCCTAAATGAATGGAAGACTTATGTAAATAAATGAGATAAGTGAGGACAGATTTTTCCTTTGTGCATGGTGCACAGCATTAAATTATCTGAATTTCAAAGGGATCTATTCTAGAACATGTGTATGTGTATTCACTGTACAGTCTGCTGCTGGTCTCTCTCAAGACAGCCAGCCATCCTCCTATGGAAGGAGCTGAGCTCATAATGACCAATCTTTGGGTTGGACTGAGTGTGTGTGTGTGTGTGTGTGTGTTATATAAAGGCAAATAGTGATGCCTACTGGTTGGAGTGGTACCACCACAGCAGGGCATCAGTGCCACACAGAGGTCCAATCTCATCTTGATAGGGGTGGCTATGACACAGCACAGGGTAGGTGACAAGTTGTATACTACAGATATTGAGGATAAAGCACCAGAAACCCTGGTGCCTCACCTTCTAATTCTCCATGTGACCTGGTGGCACTGATGCCCTGCTGTGAGGGTTTGACTCCTATCATGAGGGATCCCTCTACTATTATACTTATATATAATGTAAATGATACAGTGGAGCTTGTTTACTGATGATGCAAGACTACTGAAGAATGTGAAAAATTATGAGGACTGTGGAATACTACAAGAGGAACTATAGGACATAGGAATGGAATTATAGGTATCATATAAAATTTAATTTTAGGTTTTGCAAAAAGGATAAGGTTCAACAAAAGCAGGAAATTTATGCATGATAAAAGACTGGAAAATGAATTATCAGTAAGATTACTAAGGAAAAGTATTTGAGAGATATTTTCAAACAGATTATTATCAGAGAAAAAAAGAAAAAATTGAAACTCTCAAGCTATTAAGGAACATACAAGTGGTATTTACTTATCTG
This sequence comes from Scylla paramamosain, assembly GCF_035594125.1. Taxonomy (NCBI): domain Eukaryota; kingdom Metazoa; phylum Arthropoda; class Malacostraca; order Decapoda; family Portunidae; genus Scylla; species Scylla paramamosain. The sequence goes on from NC_087152.1 coordinate 16,012,321, forward strand.
ATAAAGAAAAGAAAAAATGCAAAATTATATACCCATGGCTTTAATATGCAGCAATGATATGATCATCTATAATATAATAATAAAGAAAAGATGTAAAAGGAAACTGGCAAGAGTAGGGGAAGCAGACACCAAAATTATACCTAATCTGAGAGACCTGTCTGATGACATGAGATTATCTAGCCTGCAACTCCCAACCTCAGAAATGAGAAAGGAGAAAGGATATTTAAGTGAAGTAATTTGAGTGTGCAGAACAAAATGGAAATGAGAGAGCAAGGACAAAGGCTGAAGGGGACCACTTGTAAGAGAGACATCAAGAAGCACAGCTATACCCAAGGAAGGATACAAGCCAAGAATAATCTGGATGAGTGGTCCATACAAGAAGTATTCATGATGTGATACAAGAAGATTTGTAAAAAGAAGAGCATGAACATAGCTTCTTTCCTGTAAGTCAAAAACAGGTAAATACAACTACATACACACACACCCACTCACACTATGGACCATAATCTGAAATGCTTCAGTGCCACACCACCACTACATTTAAAAAGGCTCAATTTAAATTTATACATATTTTTAAGGTTGCTTTTGTGCTTCTTGTGACAGATTAACAAGATATCTACATTATTAACAGGAGAAACACTCTTGAGAACCATGCCAATCATTTTTGTGGCCTTTGAAAAGTCGTGATGAGAGCTAAGCATTTCGGAACACACTTATAAGCAGTAACTATAACAGAGTACATACCATAGCAGAGAGTGATCTGCAGCAGGGACAGGTCAACCATCTCACTGAGGCAGTAACACAGTGTACAGCAGCAACAACAACAGCTTTCAGGTAATGCAAGTTGGAAGTTGACCCACAACCAAAGCAGAGAGCCACAGCCAACCCTCTTCATCCAGATAGTTGAATGCTGCTCTCATGTTTCTCACCAGATTACATGTTTCCCCTGTCTTTCTTCTTACATATACCTCTGGGGACAGCTTATCAGTGACAGTAATTGCAAGGTCTTTCTCTTCACTCTACTTTTATTTCCTCACTACCCAATTTATAACTAAAGAATGACCTTACACAACTATGCCCAAACTTCAACACTCCACATTTTTTTATGTTAAACTACATTTTTCAAGTGCCACTCCAATCCCAAATCACATTCAGATCTTCCTGTAGGGCATCACAGTCCTCTATCCTTTCCACTTTTCTCATCAATTTTGCATCATCAGCAAATAGACTCATGTTGCTATTCATCCCTTCCATCATATCGTTCATATAGATAGCAAACATAACTGGTGCTAAAACCAAACCCTGTGGGACACCACTAATTACCTCTCTCCATGATGAACTTCCTATCTTTGACCACTGTTCTCATTTCCCTTCCTCTCAGAAAGTCACTGATCCAATGTAGGAATGAACCTCTCACCAAGTATTTCTAATTTCCACAGCAGTCTCTTGTGGGTAACTTTACTGAACACTCCTTAAGTCCAAATAAACACAATCTGTCCATCCCCTTCTTTCTTGTACTTTATCTATGACTCTGGAGTAGAAACATATTAAATTTGTTGTACACAACCTTCTTTTTCTAAATCCAAATTGTCTGTCTGTTAATATCTCTCTCTTTTGCAGATATTCACTCAATCTTTGCTTCACTATTCTTTTCCACATTTCTGCCACTACACTTGTTAATGACACCAGTCTATAATTAGATGTTTTTTCTTTGCTTCCATTCTTATATATGGGGACTATATCTGCTTTTTTCCAATCTTTGGGCACCGCTCCTTCCCTTAATGAAATATGATTAGTTTGTAAACCTTGTGGGCAAGTTGATCTCTGAATTCCTTCAGCACACAATTAGATACTCCATCAGGGCCCTGCACACTCCTGTGTGCATGTGTGTGTGTATTTTGATTATTATATTTATAAATATTTTCTTGTATTTTCTTCATTTCCTGAAGGTAAAAATAATCCAAATCTGGATTCACATCTGCAAAAATTAATATCTTAACTTCTCCAGTTTTATCCATAATCACATTTTATGGGAGATAAATGTCTAAAGCTGCCTCTGAGGAGCTTTAAAACATATCCTAACTAGGGTATTCTGGCAATGAATGAATGGTCATGTGCAATCTGAAAACACACTACATGGCACATTTAAACTACTGGGAAAATGTTTATGGTGTATGAGAGACCCTGAGAAACACATCAAACCCTAGTGACAATGCTATCATCATTTAATTCAACATCAATTATTATACCATAAAAATGGTAAGTATTGTCATTTAATATCTATATAAAATTACTGTTCATTCATTATGAAAACTCAAAATTCTCCAGTCAGCAGATGTTATCACAGTTAGGCTAATTAATTTCCTCATGTTATTGACTTTCTTTTTGAGCTTTATTGAGAAAATATTATTATAAAAGATATTATATGATTATTTCATTACCTCAGAGATAACTAAGATACAGTACTGCAGGTTAACAAAACAAAACAATGTTCTGGAAATTGTACTGCCTCATGAAAGGCTACAGTATCTTGATCTTTTATTAACATTTAAAGCACTGTAAAATGCTATCTACACGAACATAACAAGAAAATAGAAGGTTAATCTGTCCTTTAAGAATCAAGTGTAAAAAAATATGTGATTATGGGAAAAAATTGCCTACCAGTGGCAGAGTTTGTTATGGAAAAATATCTGTTTACTAGGCCTTAGTTAGTATGAGTTTATCTACTCACAATTGACACCAGGAAATTGCAGATGGGATGTGATGAGGAGCCAACAGACTTGAAGTCTGTGAGGAGACCCAGTATACCTCTCACCTAACTCCTCTGACTATAAGAAATTCTTTGACTACTTAAATTCCAAAGTGGAGCACATTCTGACTCACTTCCCTTTTGCTGAGATCTCCATTTTTGGAGACTTCAATGTTCACCACCAGCTTTGGCTTTCCTCTCCCTTTACTGACTATCCTGGTGAACTAGCCTTCAACTTTGCTATCCTCCACGACCTAGAGCAATTGGTGCAACACCCTACTTGTATTCCTGACTGTCCAACATTCTTCACCTTTTCCTGACCTCTAGTCCTTCTACTTATGTTGTCATCATCTCTTCTCCATTGGGGTCCTTCGATCACAATCTCATATCTGTATATTGTCCTATCATTCCAATCCCTCCTCAGGAGCCCCCTAAGCGAAGGTGCCTCTGGCGTTTTCCCTCTGCCAGTTGGGGGGACCTGAGGAAATATTTTGCTGATTTTCCTTGGAATGACTACTGGTTCTGTGTCAGAGACCCGTCTTTGTGTGCCAAGCGCATAACAGAGGTGATAGTGTCTGGCATGGAGAAACATTCCTCACTCTTTTTCTCAACCTAAACCTCCCAGACCTTGGTTTAACACAGCTTGTTCTCGTGCTATACATGATAAAAGAGGTGGCCCATAAAAGGTACTTAAGCCTTCCATCACAAGAATCTCATGCACTTTATATTTCTGCCTGGAACCATGCAAAGTCTGTTCTCCAACCAGCCAAAAACTCCTTCATTAATAGAAAGTGTCAAAATCTTCCAAGATCAAACTCCCCTCATGACTTCTGGCATCTAGCCAAAGATATCTCCAATAACTTTGCTTCTTCTTCTTTCCCTCCTTTATTTCAACCAGATGGCACCACTGCTATCACATCTATTTTTAAAGCTGAACTCTTCGCTCAAATCTTTGCTAAAAACTACCTTGGATGATTCTGGGGTTGTTCCTCCCTTTCGTCCACCCTCTGACTAGGTATTTCATTCTACCTATTAAAATTCTTCACAATGATGTTTTCCATGCCCTCGCTGGCCTAAACCCTTGGAAGGCTGATGGACCTGATGGGGTAGTTCCTATTGTTCTCCGAAACTGTGCCTCCATGCTTGCACCTTGTTTAGTCAAACTCTTTTAGCTGTCTGTCAACATCTACCTTTCCTTCTTGCTGGAAGTTTGCCTACATTCAGCCTGTTTGTTCCTAAAAAGGATGACCGTTCTAATCTCTCAAACTACCATCCTATTGCTTTAATTTCCTGCCTATCTAAAGTTTTTAATCTATCCTCAACAGGAAGATTCTTTAACATCTAACACTTCACAACCTTCTATCTGATCGCCAGTATGGGTTTCGTCAAGGCTGCTCTACTGGTGATCTTCTGGCTTTCCTTACTGAGTCTTGGTCATCCTCTTTTAGACATTTTGGTGACACTTTTGCTGTTGCCTTGGATATATCAAAAGCTTTTGATAGAGTCTGGCACAAAGCTTTGATTTCCAAACTACCCTCCTACGGCTTCTATCCTTCTCTCTGTAACTTCATCTCAAGTTTCCTTTCTGACTGTTCCATTGCTGCTGTGGTAGACGGTCACTGTTCTTCTCCTAAATCTATTAACAGTGGTGTTCCTCAGGGTTCTGTCCTGTCATCCACTCTCTTCTTATTATTCATCAATGACCTCTTAAACCAAACTTCTCGTCCTATCCATTCCTATGCTGATGCACTTTTGCACGTCTATTCATAGACATCCAGCCCTTCAGGAAGTAAACATTTCACACAGGGAGGCCACAGAACACCTGACTTCTAATCTTTCTGGAATTTCTGATTGGGGTAGGGCAAACTTGGTATTGTTAAATGCCTCAAAAATTCAATTTCTCAATCTATCAACTCGACACAACCTTCCAGACAACTATCCCCTCTTCTTCAATGACACTCAACTAAACAAATAATGTTCTTAAATGTTTGTATTATGCCCACATATATCCTCATCTCAACTACTGTAATCCTATTTGGTCCCAAACTTACTCTTGTCATCTGTACAGGCTTAATGTTCTACATAAAAGAATTATCAGAATAATAACCAACAGTGATTACAGTGAACATACACCCCCACTATTTAAACAATTAAATATCTTAAACCTTGCTGGCTTATCAAAACTCAGTATTTCATCTTACATGTACCAAAGAATAAATTCTAGTAACTACAATACACAACCTGTGCACAATTACCTAACCAGGAACCAGTACTCACTAAATATACCCAGACCCAATTTAACATTATACAAACATTCATTAATGTATCTTGGACCTAAAACATAGAATAACATACCGATGTCATACCAAACACTCACCCAGCCTATTGTCTTTTAAAGACAAATTTAAGAGACACATTGCAATCTACAGATAATAAATACTGATACATTTCTACACTATTATCATAGATATTATAGTATTATTATATTACATTACTAGAGTTACCATCATTGTGCTGTATCATTAGTTTGATTTATATTAATAATAATAGTTCCTATTAGCTTGTATTACCTCTTCTACTATTTTATAAAATATGTTATTTCCAAAATTAAAATTTCTACTTGCTATTGCCCATAAGGCTCCTGCTTGTAAAGGGCTGTTTGACCTATTAAAAATTGTATGTAATGATATATGTATACATGCCAAGCATAATAAAGTGTTTAAGTGTTTGAAGAACCACAATGCGAGTATTTATTTATTTATTTTTTTTAGAATATAAAAGATAGGGAGAGATGAACTCTACCAAAACCAATGAGGTCTCTGGTTAAAAAGGAATGTATGGAATGAAGGCGAGGGGGCAAAAAATTTTGTGTTGCTATACAACGTGTGTGAAGGGGTAATGTACTGGATGGTGTTGGGGCAGAGATAAGTTTGTTGTATGCTGTGGCCATCTGCAAGTATCTTCATTATTCAAGAGATGTGCGAGATTAGATCCAGCCTGCAAAGCAATACTTGTAGACGAGTAGAAGGTGCAGTGATATTTGCATTGCTGTGTCAATAGTTTTCAGAATGGTTGGTGATGTAGAACTGTAGTTTTATTATTGTGGATGTGTGTTTTATATAGGGATAGTAAGGTGTGGAACAGAATGTAACCTACCTGGCTCTTGTTCATGTTAAGGATTTGACAAGGTCATGCAGGCTGTGGTGTTACAGCATCTAGTACCCCTAGGGTGCTGGTAGCAAATATAGGTTATCTGGTTAGATTCTGGTCTTGTCTTCTGGAGGAAGTCTTTAGTTTGCTTGAGTGTCTTGAAGGCCAGGTCAGGATCTTGGGAACCACCCAGGAGGTCTGCTACTGTTGATCTGTGGAGCTGGAGAGATGTTAGTGAATGGAGGAGAGCAGTGCAGTAGGAGTGGTGGCAAGGACAGTGTAGCAGCAAGTGTTCTGAAGTGTCTAGCTGTGTGGGGCACCAGGGGCATTGAGGGGTGTTTTTCAGTCCCAGCTTGTACATGTGTCCTATCCCAAGTCCAGTGACTGAAATGTCTAGAACACAGCTAGAGGAGCAGATCCACCTGTGGTATCATATGTCCTGTCTGATGCATCCAGGTGAGGTGCATTGAAAGGCACCTGCGAAGTGTTTTTCCCAGTATAAATCACTGTCTTTGGATAATCTTACCAATAGCAACTCCTTATGGAGCAGCTAAATTATGCAGATATGGTGATAAATACTCACTGTACAGCATGAGTGTGGGAGTTTTGATTTGGGGTCACACATGGTTACATTACAGTGACATGATCCATCTTGTGCTGCATCACAAATTCTAAGTCCATGCTCTCTTGGAGGGATAAAGTGTAATGCATATGTTATTATGTTGGTTTCCAGTATGGAATGGTGCATGTTTTCTTGTACCTCTTTTGTTCAGCAGTTGAGAGCTGTCCCTTTATTGATGCATTAGAATGTCGTTAAATGTCATTTACTTCTGAGTAGCACATCAATTAATTTCAGCAAATCACCACATGTAGCTTTGGCAGCCAGCTGGCTAACTGCAAAGGTACTTAGTGTCACAATGGCAAAGTGCAGTGGATGCAAATTTTAATGCTGGGACTTTATTGTGCAGTTCCATTAGCAAGATGACCTGGCTGTATATTCCTTAATTAAGAACACAAGGCATTTTGCCAAAATCAACTAGGTACTGAAAACTCAATGGCACCAGCAAACCACCCACTGATTAGATTAAGTTAGGTAAAGTTAGATTAGACTAGAAATTCCCCATTTTCAAAGCATGGCATCTTTAGACCTTTCACAAATGTCTAAATCTGGAATAATTTTATTTCCCTACCCTAAAATCCTGCTTTCCCAGCAGGATACATGTAGAAGTTTAACTCAGTACATTGTATCGAGTTAAACTGCAATTTTACTGATTAGGACAGCATAGCAATGGATATGGGGGGGTCAGGGTCTACAATTTGCAAGATTTGTGATTTCAAATTATTGAGATCAGTATGGAGGACGGATATTTTTGTTGACTATTGTTTAAAACTTTCGGACTTTAGAGATTTTCTCCAAAAGCAATGTTTTTCTCCTTAGACTTTTTAGATTAAAAAAATCCAGCTTCCACCCCCACCTTAAAACCTCGCTTTCCCACCAGATCCCCAAGCCTGCTTATCCTGGAGTGACAGCGATAAAATACATAACGAGCTGCTATTGGTAAGACTTATCCATTATTTCGGTAAATGAGTAAAGTCAGCCTGGTCCGTATTAAAGTCTATGGGAGAGAGAGACAATGTGAACCTTGTTTGCCGTCCAGTCGGCCACGGTGTTTTACAATGTCAGTATGGGAGGGGACTGACTGTAGGTGGATGTCTGTGTAATGGATAGTTAGGTAAAGAGGTTGCGTCTGTCTGAGTAAAGGAAGTGGTATGTCTTGTGGGAATGGCAATGAATGAGTTTGAGGGCCGTGAGAGTTTGTAAAAAGTGTGAAAGCAGTGGGGTGGGGGAGAGGAGTAGTGGCCTAGTCAGATTTAAGGCTCTCTTTTATGGCAGAGTTCTGCAGGCAACCTCTAGGCAGCAGCAAGGGATTTGGATGGTATTGGTGGGGTGTAGGAGCCGTCAGTATACATGTGTTTAAGTTACTGTAGTGGTGTGTACAAGAGAGATTAAAGTCTTGCCCATACCCAGACGTACCTTGCTCCCTTCTCCCCTCCAGATGAGTGTCCAGTGACGGAATGAAACAAGGGAAAGTGATCATGCATTTAAATATTTCGCTTCTATGTAGTATACCTACATGTATATTTCCTTATAGGTTTGATTAACGTAATGCATTAGAAAATATTTTTCATATGCCCAATTTTTTTTTTTCTAGAATTTGCGTACATTTTACAGTAGTAGCAGGCTACTTGCAGCAGCAACAACATGACAACAGTGATAATAGTACAGTACTATTATAATCGTAGTAGTAGTAGTAGTAGTAGTAGTAGTAGTAGTAGTAGTAGTAGTAGTAGTAGTAGTAGTAGTAGCAGTAGTAGTAGTAGTAGTAGTAATGGCGGTGGTGGTGGTAAAAGGCATTTTCAGTCTTCCGAGGTGTCTACTGTAGGTAGATTAAGCCCTTTGGAGCTCCACCCTCTCGACCAATGAAAAATAGGACAAAATTCTGGATCGTAGAAACTAGTTGTGTGTGTGTGTGTGTGTGTGTGTGTGTTCTTTCCTGACAACACTCTTTCACTTAGGAGTCAATCAGGTAAATGTATCAAAAAAAGATGCATTACTTACAGCTTTCAATGGACTTTCTACGCAGAACACACAGCGTTAATTCAGTACGTGGGAAAGAACTCAGAGGCGAATTATTTAACCAAAGGAGGGAGCACACCACGCGAGAACATTTTATACTCGTAATAATAGGTTGGATTTTTCTCGTGCTTTTTTTTTTACCCACTGCGTGCGCATCCCACTCCCTGTGATTTCCCCAAGTAACTTGTACACTAATATATATATTTTTTTTAACCAATTTTAGTTCCTGCTTCTACATCAACTTGCCTCACCTTTCAAAAGTCAAATGATGCAAACGTCCCATGGAAATACCATCGTTGCTCTTTTATGTTCTGATGGTGGTGATAGTAAGATTTTATTATTATTATGAAAAATACTGTGAACTGTCATAACGTAACACTCTCTCTCTCTCTCTCTCTCTCTCTCTCTCTCTCTCTCTCTCTCTGCCATTGTTATATATATTTTTTTTTTTATAGATAGGATTGATATATCATGTCCCCCTCCTTGTAAAGGCTCGATTTTTTCAAACATGATGTCGCTATCTACTAATATCAATGTAGCTGATTCTTAGTACGTTTCGTTTTTTAAACCACTTTCAGCCGTGGTACTAAAAAGTCAATTCGTTAGAGACACCACAGGTTTCTATATTCTCAGCTTTCAGAGTGGTTATTCTGAATAAACCAAAAATCTATGTATGGATCCACTGAATATTACCAGCTGCAAGATCATCAGATGGACAGCTTTTTTTTTTTTTTTTTTTTTTTTTTGAAGGCGCTGAGTGAATCGCTTTTTATAGCACACTGACATCAATCAATGGCTCAATGCATCAATCAGTCATTTACTAAACTGTTACTGGTAATGGCAGGCTGATGTTGCTGTTGTGCCCTGCTGGCGTGGCTTCCAGCCTGCTGCAGCATGATGAGCAGCGCCGTGTGGTAGTCATTCAAGCTGGCAGCAAACATCAGACAAGCTGTTTTCCTCCCAGGCGAAGCTGCTGGCGGAGCTGCCACGCCATGCTCCTCAGCCGCTGTAGTCTGGAGGAGGAGGAGGAGCTATTCTACTTCCGCAGTATACTCGTAAAACAAAATCATGACAACAGACTCGGTTAACAAGCAGCCGCTAGCCCATTAGGTGGAGAGAGCGTGGCACAGAGCGGTACAACATATACTCACCGTCACTCAGCTATGGAGCGACTCAGCCTGCTGCAGACCGCAAAGGACATTCAGGCACTAGTTGTGGCTTACATGTTTCTGGGCCTTACGAGACACCAGCACACAGGGCCAGCACAGCAGCGCAGGCACATGCTGACACCACGTTGAAATCTACACACACGCTTGCATACACGTATTCACGCATGGTAGTACATTATCATGCCCAAGCCCAGTCATGCTTATACACATGGCTGTAGAGTGATGTCCTCTATATTTTGTACATTATGCATTCCTAACGTAAAAAAAAAAAAGAAGAAGAAGAAGAAGAAGAAAATAGATAAGTAAATAAATAGATAAAAGTTTCCATCTCTCACAATGTAGTAACTGACTCATTAATAACCCAACTCATTAACTGATAGAAAAATAAAGTAATTCATTAGTCAGAATGGCTGAACACAAAGCTATCGTGATTCTTTGGCTTCTAAAATACGTACGTAAGTATGAGAATGATAATGATAACAGGAATAAAAAATGCAGTTACTAAGCAGCGAGGACCTTTTCTGGAGTGACCAATACGACAGGATAAGTACTTATGATATCCATAAATATATTATAACACACATCTGGAAGTGCTTTCAATTATAAGAAATCAATACAGAAGGATACAATATGGCAAAGAATGACAATCATTACTCCATCCCCCACCTTCCTTTCTTTCTCCATTCCTCTCACCCCCTCTCATCGTCCGTATACCCTCCCACACCCTAAAACATAACACCGCTCTGCCCGATCTATCCTGGTGCTGCCTGCTTTTTTTCATCCTTGCTAGAAAGTTACGAATAATATTGAAATAACAATAGGGTAAGTTTAGGGTAAGTTTAGGTTAATTAATCATTATCACTGCTGATTCCTGTATTGCGTCTGTCAACATTTTAAAAAGGCTCGTATTGTACCCAGAAATAAAGTCTGTTGGCTACAGTTATTTCCTTTATCCCCAGTAACTCGCCGATAATTCCAGATAAAAGGACTGCACCTCCACTCAGATCAAGGCTGTTGTGCGCCACGTAAGCCTCGTTACAACACGGTCTCTAACTCGCCCTCTCCTCCCTGGTCCTGGTCGCTATCTACTCCTTGATTCATTCTTACCAATTAAACTACTTATTTCTTTACAGAGAACACCTTGTCGATAATTTCAGATAACAGGAAAGCAATGCTTTGAGATCTAAGGCTGCTGTGTGCCATGAGCAAAGCCTCCTCTCAACCGTTACCGTTTTGCCTGATCCGAGCTTCCGTAACTCCCGATGTTAGCTTACTGCCTGCTCCTTGACTCACTCACTAGACTCATTTACAATGAAAACCGCGTCTATAATTCTAAAAAAAAAAAAAAAAAAAAAATAGGACGGCTTCGCTCTGAGATTAACCTCTGTCATGTAAGACCTACATCTCACTTGACATAAAGCAGTATCATGATAATTTGCAATAATGAGGTGACTATCAGAGGCAGAGGCACCCACACAGGTGCTAGCCTCGCTCCGCGCCTCCTTTGCCTGGCTGACCATTGGAAGCTTGCTGAAATATTGGGATTGATTTTAGATGGGCAGAATGATAAATTGCACATGATATATATATATATATATATATATATATATATATATATATATATATATATATATATATATATATATATATATATATATATATATATATATATATATATATATATATATATATATATATATATATTTTTTTTTTTTAGATGCAACATTAAGTGCCCTATTCTTTCTCTGCATAATATTATTGTAGGCGAGGCTAGACATCCCGGTGAGACCTGGGGTGGAGGCTACCTTCGTCTATTACATGTGATACTTGTGCTTCTTACTATACGATATTCAGAAAAATTCTTCTACGCACTAGCATACTTTGATGGAGAAATGCAAATGCACGTGTAAGTTTTGTGGGGAGAAGTTGTCCTAATTACGAAGTTAATTGATAATTAAAAGAGCTATTGGACTGGTAGGTAGTTCTTTAATGAGGATAACAAGGCCCACTGTATTTTGTAACATTAGGTTCTTTATCATATTCACGGAATGTAAAGTAATCTAAGGAAGATATACCTGCTCTGCAAAGGAGTATAGAGCACGGGCGTGATGTACGTGATGGAGTACCAGAGGTGGGTGGAGGGAGGCGGAAGGTAGATAGACGGGAAGGGAAGGGGCATGGGTGGCGTGAGGATGACAAGTAGTTAGCCGGCCGATTGTTCCATGCCCGTGTCCGAAACCATTACAAGGAAATTAATCGAGCGCGGTATATCATTTATTTCCTACCATTCGGATTGTCTTTTCTTAGCGCAGAGATTAATGTTAATGCCCTCAAGCTTACCTTGATCTTATCCCGTGGTGGAGATATGAGGACGTGGAGTAAGAGTGTGTTAGCCAAAGGAACAACGACGCATTTGAAGAGAGCCCGAGGCAATGATGCAGCAACCACAGAGACAGTCGGTCTACTAGTACTCGAGCGGCGGACAAAAGCGGGTGGGTTGTGTTTGCACGCGTGGCGTCGCGGTTAGTGAAGTGAAAAGTGTACGTTAATTTATCGTTCCCCTCCAGCATATTCTTCTCGGTGGATTTGGTAAGTACTGCCTGCTGTCAAGTGACATTGTTGTTTGTATTAGGCCTCATTATCACTAACAAAATACTCGTTAAGCTTTGACTTAGCCACGTGACTTGCTTCCTGTAAGTATACTGATACTTGTCCTCGATAATGAAGTACTAGCTGTTTATTATTATTGCACGTTACTAATTGTCTCCTCTTTCTGCAGGTGAGTACCCGTATCACAGGTCTCATCGTGGGACAGACAGCGCTGGAGCACCCCTTCGAAAAAAAGTAAAGTGAAGATACTGTTTCCTAGGTGTTAGGGCGATAGGTTGCGCGGCTAATCTTCATTGCCTTTCAGGTACAATCTAATGAATGTTCTTTTTCAGGTACATACTAATGAATGATCTAGCCTTTCCCAGAGTAGTAATGCCTTTGTTAGTACACTGTGGCGGCGACCAGATGGAAACTCCAATTTGGTGAAGGAAGACTGTGCTGGTGGCGGGCGTGCTACTTTCATATGGTGAGCGATTGGTTCTTTTATACATGCTTATACGGTGTTACTTTCCGTACTGTACTAGGTTGTTTATTATTATTTTTTTTTTTTTCAGGATTGCGTGGGAGATGTGTCCACTTATTTTAACTGAGTTGGTGCGTGTCCTGAAGAAATGGTCGCGAAGACGCAAACTCAAAAACTAGACCAGAGTCGCAAAGGTGTAAAAAGAAGATATTTGAATGGAAGTCGGAAAATCTCACGGCGTTCTGACAATGGGAAAGGTGAGGGAATGGTTCTATCTTGCCTCTCGGGTAAAACGAACGATTTTTTTTTTTTTTTAAGGTGAAGCAGGTAAGATTTTTTTTTTCTTGCATGTCAAACTAATGATTTCTTTTGCGGGTCAATTTTTTTTTTTCTTTTGCAGGGCAGGTCAAACTAATCTTTCTCTTGCAGGGCAGGTCAAACTAACCTTTCTCTTGCAGGGCAGGTCAAACTAACCTTTCTCTTGCAGGGCAGGTCAAACTAACCTTTCTCTTGCAGGGCAGGTCAAACTTATCTTTCTCTTGCAGGGCAAGTCAAACTAATCTTTCTCTTGCAGGGCAAGTCAAACTAATCTTTCTCTTGCAGGGCAGGTCAAACTAATCTTTCTCTTGCAGGGCAAGTCAAACTAATCTTTCTCTTGCAGGGCAAGTCAAACTAATCTTTCTCTTGCAGGGCAAGTCAAACTAATCTTTCTCTTGCAGGGCAAGTCAAACTAATCTTTCTCTTGCAGGGCAAGTCAAACTAATCTTTCTCTTGCAGGGCAAGTCAAACTAATCTTTCTCTTGCAGGGCAAGTCAAACTAATCTCTCTCTTGCAGGGCAAGTCAAACTAATCTTTCTCTTGCAGGGCAGGTCAAACTAATCTTTCTCTTGCAGGGCAGGTCAAACTAATCTTTCTCTTGCAGGGCAAGTCAAACTAATCTTTCTCTTGCAGGGCAGGTCAAACTAATCTCTCTCTTGCAGGGCAAGTCAAACTAATCTTTCTCTTGCAGGGCAGGTCAAACTAATCTTTCTCTTGCAGGGCAGGTCAAACTAATCTTTCTCTTGCAGGGCAGGTCAAACTAATCTCTCTCTTGCAGGGCAGGTCAAACTAATCTCTCTCTTGCAGGGCAGGTCAAACTAATATCTCTCTTGCAGGGCAGGTCAAACTAATATCTCTCTTGCAGGGCAGGTCAAACTAATATCTCTCTTGCAGGGCAGGTCAAACTAATATCTCTTGCAGGGCAGGTCAAACTAATGTCTCTTGCAGGGCTGTCTCTTGCAGGGTAGGTCAAATTAATATCTTCTGTCTCTTGCAGGTCAAACTAATTAATATCTTTACCACTACTTCAAGTTTCTCCCCTCTACTCTGACTCTATTACCTATGGCGTTACCAGGCAACAATGAGCAGCTCGCCACTGTGATACCCCCCCCTTGAGGGGATAATGCTCACTTCGGTGAGGGGGACCTGGAGACAGGAGACACAAATATCCATACACATAAAGACACTCGCTCCTTCTTTATGTTCTTTCTCCATTTCCCTATCTTCTGTCTCTGTTCTCTATATTCTCTCTTCATTCTCGCTTCTCCATTTCTGTTTTCTCTATCTTCTCTGTCTGTTCTCTATATTCTCTCCATTTTATGTTATCTATTTCTCTATTTTTTCTATCTTTCCTCTATTTGTTGTTTTATCTTCTATCTTTCGTCTTTATAGAATATTCTGTCAAGTAGTTTTCTGGATTTAATGCCCTATTTTCTTATTGCAGTAAGATCAGTAACAGTTGGTGGGAATTCAGCTGGGGATGAGGCAGCGAGGCTGTGAGGCTAGTGAAGCAGATGGCAGGTGCACTTGCGCCCTGTGAAGAATGTAATGTGAGGTCTTGTCATTGAAGTAAATTATAATGCTAAGAATTAAATGTGTTGCCGATTCCTTTGTGTATAAATTTCCAGTGTGTGTGTGTGTGTGTGTGTGTGGTGTGTGTGGGCAGCTTGGTGATGTCTGAGTGAGTGGTTTGGTGAGCGGAACAAAGTGAGAGACTGGGGTTCACTCTAGTGTTCATACGATTCATGAAGGAACATAGGTCCGATCTTAAGGCAAGTTATTTAGAGAATGAAAATATAATCCAACAATCGAATTCTGTTGACATAAGGTATCGAGGACTACATGTAATTACAAATGTATGGTAGAAAACTGAAAATATAATCCAACAATCGAATTCTGTTGGCATAAGGTATCGAGGACTACATGTAATTACAAATGTATGGTAGAAAACTAAGAGAAAGCAGGAGGGTGAAAACTTGACCGAGAGAACGGAAGAATAAGGCGAAACAAGTTCATTAATAAAATATTAACAAATCGGGTAAAACAGGAATAAAACCAGTATGTAGGTATCTACGGATGATGTAACACTGAAGAAAAAGGTAAAGACCAATAAAATTGAGACGTATGGGTGGTGAGAAAATTTGGTTGGAATAGCTATAATAGTGAGAAAGGAATAACGAAGCAGAGAGAGATGGATGAAATCCCTTTAGAGCATAGAGAATAGCGTGAGGAAATAGGTTATGACAATTCTTCTTAACAACACACCAGGTTATGACCGTTCTTAACGCACCAGTTAGTGCACAATGGAGGAAGATTATAAAGTACTACATAACTGAATGCATAAGGCAGAGATGTGACCAGACAATAAGGAAAGTAAATTGCATTACTGAACCCTGCTAAGGCTGTACTGGAATCATGAGAATAGAATGATTTATACGAGACGAGCTTTGTCATTGCCAGTTTCACATCCGCATGAAACGGGCAACCGATGCTTCATTACAGGAGCGAGGACGCTGGACTGCCCCGTGCTCAGTCTAATGAAAGCAGTATTATTTAATTTGATATTGGTACTGGCAACCAATGGAGTTGACGGAATCACTCAGTATAGTGAATTTACTGGTTCTCAAATAAAAAGTGGTAGATGACTGGATTAAGCTATGTAATCAGATTGTTACTACTGTGTGAATGGGGGGAGATTCAAAAGAGACAAATTTATGCGTAGAGACAATAGGTAGTTGGAAACAAGTGGGCATGTTTTTATGCAAGGACTGTCACGTGTAGGTCTGATGGGTTCTTGCAACTTCTCTTATGTGCTTATGTTACCTTATCTTATGCTCTTATGAGTCTGGCCTAATAACTTAGATAAAAGTGCCTAATAATTATACAGAAAGAGGGCGTCTCACTCCTGGGGCGAGGCACCTGCGAAAAGCAAGTGTTCCCGCATCCGGATTATGATAAACAGAGTCCAGCTTAGTTCGCAAACAAAATCGAAACATATTTGATCACACTTATATAATTTAAAGAGATTAAGCTCACTTTGAAGATTATAGATAGTTTTACGGTCTTTTTTATAGTGATGACATATTTCGCCATTTGTATCGCTTTTATTGTGATAATGGGATAATAGAGGAGGATAAAAGTTCACATGAACCTCAGTGATAATCTTGTTTCAAATGAAGTATCGTGAATCTCAAGTGTTTCTTCAGGAGTGGAATTCGTTAGAACATAAGAAAATGTGGGAAGCTGCAAGAAGCCATCAGGCCTACACATGGGATTGCCTGCATGAAACATACTTACTTATTTCCACCTGTCATCGCCTTCCATAAGTTTCTTTAATTTTCTTTTAAAGCCCTCTTATGACTCAACACAAACAACCGGATTACGGAGTCCATTACATTCATCTACCACTCTATTTGATAACCAGTTCCTCCCTATCTCTTTATTTAAAATCCAGCTTTTCTCAACCTTGAACCTGTTACTCTTTCTCGTGTAGGTCATTTATTGTCTCTCACGGTTGAATACGAATAAATCTCGGGATATTTTTAAGCAAAGACTACCACAATACTTTGTCCTCATGGTTCTCAATCCGCAACATGCTATTGTTACCCATAAATTTGATTTTAGGCACGTTTTCTTTTACATATTCGCAGATTTTCTGTTCCAGATTGTAAATGGGTAACCGTGTTTGCTTCGTGTTGTATTGCCGACTACAAGTAGTTATTATTACTGAAGGTGAGCCTCTTGAAAACATGACATACTGCAGGACTGTTAAATAGTGATAAATAGATAGGGATATAATTCTTTCATCCTGTATTCCCAATTTCATTCTATAACACTACCATAAGGATGTGACTGACTAACAATTAATAGATGCTCGGTAGAAATGTTACAGCTTTTCGTTCTCTGTTGCCTGAATTTGATTTCAACCTTGTAGTCTTGTTCCGTCATCCTCACCACGTCCACCACTGAACAAACCTAATCTAGAATCTTGCTAACTAGTTCATGCTATCCCTGCCAGTGATATCAAATACCTGCACATGCGTAGATTTATTCGGGATAGATGTGTGTGTGTTAGAGATGGAGACAATCGTACGGCAACACTCTACGTGATAGTTTTTATAAAGGAAAAAAAAAAAAAAAGAAACAAAGAGAGAGAGAGAGAGAGAGAGAGAGAGAGAGAGAGAGAGAGAGAGAGAGAGAATATAAACAAATACCAGGAATAGATAATCTAAGTTTTAGAAATGAAAAAAAGAGTAAACAAACGAGAGAGAGAGAGAGAGAGAGAGAGAGAGAGAGAGAGAGAAAATTAATATAAGATAAACAAATATAAGAAAAAGATAATCTACTATAAGACTGTCTACTACAGTAATATGCAAACTGATCCCTCTTATAGCTGAAACAGATCCTAATGGCACTGAATCACTGGTATCATTATAATCATCACTAAAACATGTTGCTGCCAAGATTCATATTCCACAAGTTACCAACCTGTGCACTAGGCAACGGGATTCTTGACGTCTCACACACGCTTTCTGCCGATTGTAACATTGTGTAAGAAACTTATTAAAACTTTTGAGGACTTCATTTGTCGATGCTGTGTTCAGTGGTGTAGCTATTACGGTCTTCACTCATTCCACTTCTTTCTGAGGAGTGCAGAAACGGGCCTAAAGAGTAAGTGGGATAGACCGATGGAGGAAAGCAGCGTAAAGGCCCCTTTACACAGTCAAACGGTTTGTCAAACCCGGTTTGACAAACACGTGTTTGAAGTGATGTTTGAACGTGCGAACGGGGTATTAGGTTGTCAAACACGTTGGCCAAACGGTTTGAAGAAAGCTTGATCGAGCCTGACTTTTGTGGGCGGGGCTTAACTCATCCACAAACAGTTTGCGTGTGAGAACATGCAACATCAAACCTCAGTAGCGCTTCAAACCAAGGAGTCGATGGGTCATATCTTACAGCTGAAATATGGAGAACAGAAATGGAAAGAGGCACGAGAGGGATGTGTTACTGAAATTCATACATACCTACAGAGATCATTCAGCCTTATGGAAAGTAGATCTATGTATGTTTCTTCGTCAATCCTCAAATAATTACGCCAGTCATTTGACTCTGATTTCAAATCAACAAGCAGGTTGGTATGTGAATGTTGATCTCTTTTTAACAGCCAGTCCTTTGTCCACTTTGATCTTTTTTTTCCCTTAGTGCCACCGCTAAGCCACTGACAATTAAATCGTCCTAGTCGAGAGGCATATCTTTCCTTTACAAAAGCGCGAATCACACTGAGCTGAGGACTGAGGTTTGATGTAAGTTTGCTTTGACTGTTTGACACCTCTTCAAACCGCTTGACAAGCAGGTTGGACAACCGGGTTTGGCAAACCGTTTGACTGTGTAAAGGCCCCTTAACATTACAGCAACAACAACAACAACAACAACAACAGTAATAGCAACAACAGCAGCAGCGATAATGAAATTCCGTGTCATAGAAAACGATATACCAGCAAACTACACCACAGGAAAAATTGGAACGAATATCCATTTTTTAACAAAAGAAAATATGTTTAAACTCGTCCGAACTAAACGAAAAGTTTGAAAAGGAGGGGAAAACTTTCAAAAGCGCAGTTAAAGAAAAGAAAGATGGCACGTGATCTTACTTGTTTATTTGTTTATTTATTCTTGTATTTTTTCATTGTCTTTCTCTGAATTTAACTCTTACAAGAAAGCGTTTTTTTTTTTTCCTGGCCTCAATGAAGGTACAAGGAAGCAAATCAAACTTGAGTACCAGAGACTTCACATTAATGTCATCATATGTTGTAAAGCTTAATCATGGTCGACTAACAAATGATCTTCAGGACATAATAATTAATATAAGTAATATTCGAAAGCATCCTTTAATTATAATCCTGATGATACATAAATAGACTCAAAGTAATGACCTCAAAGCCTAACATGGCATAACACTAGCAATTGCTCAACTCAGAGACAAGGATGTAATAATTCAACACCTACATATGTATAAGGCATTTTCTAATTGCCTTTCACAACATTCAAGAAAGTGCAGATGTCATTTCAAATCACAGTTAAAGCTTATTTGTATTACTTTGGAAAAGAAAGAATAAAACATACAGATTTATCATTAGTATTCCTTTCATAACTCTTCAAGAGTGACTGAGGCGGGACTCACATCAGTAGTAACTTCCTGGTCATGGCAATTATAATTGATGCCTATGTGGCCTGAAGGAACGTGGGCCTCCTGGCTGATGCGCTTGCTAAATGTGTTAATCCTCCTCACCATGAACAGACCACATTCACAATGACTGAACCGTTCAAGCAGAAGAAAAGAAGGAATTCGTAAGTAGCTCGTGCTGCTGCTTCATTTTCAGCCACGTGACCTCGTGACGAAATAACAACCTTGCCTTCGTACCAGCAAACGAAATCTCATCCAGACCGATTATGAATCATAATATTTATATAATATTTGGTACTAGACCCTGATATATCTGTACTGTTCCTGAAACACCGTACCTTCCTTGTAGGTATACATATATTAACACACACACACACACACACACACACACACACACACACACACACACACACACACACACACACACACACACACACATTACAAAATACTACAAGATACTTCCTTATGAAAATCTTCCACAACCTTTACAAAATTTCAGGAGGCAATATTAAATACTCTTTTGGTTATAAAACTACAAAATTAATCATCCACGATGTTCAAAACATTCAAAGTAGATGTTTATTGGTATGAGACATCGGGATTCGTTATTCATAGCCATCTCCTGTAATAGCGTAGCTCCTAACTAGGTGTCGTTGCTCTGGAAAATATTGGTCTCGGCAGTCCTCTCTTTATGCATACCCAGTAGTTTCACTGAACATTCTCGGCAATAAGGTTTTATGCTGCATTGATTTCCTTCGTGATTATGAGAATGAACACAACGCAGGACGCTGCCAGCACTGCCGCATCGCACCGCGCGCACCTGTTCGCCACCAGCTTGTGTCGCGGCGGCAAGAACGGAGTACAAACTGGAAGTCGACTGGCTGTGTCGACATATTCCTTGCACACTGGATGGATATGTAGCACTCAGTATGATACAGGTTCTACACAAGGAGTGGAAGTGACGGTTAGGCGACTGTTCCCGCGCCATTTGGTCCAAATGCTTCCCCTGCCAGCTGAAGCCAGTGGGGCCATCGATGCTGTCAGTGCACACACACGTCACTTTGATGTCAGACTTCTTTCTCTTCAGTGATTGATGAAACACTTCCTTTTTTACCCTCAGAGAGTCGTGCTTTCCTGTCTGTATGATGGAGGTGCAGAATGGAGAGCCTCCCAACACCGACGGGGAGTAATGACCCACACTAGAGTGCTTCACTATATTTCTATCAAAACTATTGTCTCTTTTTTCAGTTTTTCCGATTCTGACACCATTATTCTTGGTTTGGTCACATTTACCTTCCTCGGCTTTGAGATTCGACTGGAGAACGTGGAGTAGCGTCTGGCTGGAGGAGTGCTTGGAGTTACTTATGTCCCCAGCAGAGCCCCGAGCCGCGCCTCCCCGGGCCGAGGGGTCTGCTGTCTCCGGTGTACTCAGACAACTTAGTAGGTTCGAAACTTCTTGGAATCCTCCTATAAATCGAATCTCTCCCCCGAAATGTCCACCTAAAATTAAACAGAGATTATTTGCATAAATCTGAAATGAACTTTAAAGGACTGGGGCTGGTGGTCGTATATGCCATGGTAAAAATTTTGTTACCATGGTTAGTAAAATAGGTGAGGCTATCAGTTGTGCATTATGTACATCTTATTGAATATTGTATTATTAAAATGTCTTTCAAGAACAGGATTTAACTTTGTTTTTCAAAGTACAGAAATGTTATGTACTACGTATATAAGTCAGTAACGCACATTACTATTGACCAGCCAGGTCTGCAGTGCATGCGTAACCAACATTTTCATTCTTCTGTTTGTTTTCAATTTTACTCTTCCAGCACCCAATTAAAAATGAACAATTTCAATAGAGGGAGTATTGGGTTACTTTAGTTTTATTTACTTTTAATTCCATTAATTTCGTAGCAATATAGTTGCTCACCGGAGCAACACGAGGAGAGGGAGTCCGGAGAGCTGCCGTCACCTTCGTAGGCATAGTTACGGAGGTCATCCAGGGTGGGAAGGGGTGGGCAACCACATCCCGCACCAGGCTGACCTTCACCGTGGGATGCCGCCAAGCTCTTCCGAAGGATATTAACCTCTTCTGCGTTAAAAAGATGGGAATCAGCTCATTACAAACCTTTTGGCTGAAGAATCATGTTCAGTGCTGTAATTTATTGATATGTTAAAAACATAACAATAATACTATGCTTTCGTGGAGCCCTCCATTATTATGTCCTTTCTCTACATACTGCTAGTAATTAGTGTATAATGGTGAAATCAAGCAGCCTAACAAGAACCTGGGAGCCTGTTGCTGCTTGTTTTCCTTTGTAATCCTTTTTTAACTCTTTAATGCCAAATCTTACCAGTCACTTTAGGTCGCAGTGGGTGTGGGGATGGGTGGGCGGACGCTGTGGTTACTGTCAGCTCCACTTGCTCGGCTGGCATGCTTGTCACATTACTATCAGAGCCTTGCCCGCCCGCGCTGAGTGCATCGCGCCCGCCGCTGCTGCTACCCTGGTGCTGCCGTCTCAGCCGACATATGCACACCGCCACCACCAGTCCTAACACGCCACATGGAAGGAAATGACATAATTATATGAAAATTTAATTTGTGAGTACAGAAATGTACTCCACACAATCAAGAGTCAACAAGAAATGCATATTTATGAAAATTACAATATAAACAGAATGTTAATTTCCACGGGTGCCACTCTAAGGTAGTTTTTTTAATATATATATATATATATATATATATATATATATATATATATATATATATATATATATATATATATATATATATATATATATATTTTTTTTTTTATAGTTCGTATTCATTGGCAGCTTGATTGATCGATTAGCTGGTAGGGCGTTATTCTTTCCTCTTTCTTTTAATTGCCTAATAGAAAAGAAGCAGTGCACATCGTACCCAGTTATAATTATGAGTGTGCTGATAGTGTGTCAGCAAGTCATTTTGTCAATCCTGCATGTAAACATTTGGTTCTGTGGGTTTATCCTGCTCCTAATGCTTTCCCAGGCACAAATTTCGAAATATTATAGAACTACCACAGCAGTTACTATTATAACACATAAGGCACGCAAGAAACTAACGCGCGCCCGCGTGTGTGTGTGTGTGTGTGTGTGTGTGTGTGTGTGTGTGTGTGTGTGTGTGTGTGTGTGTGTGTGTGTGTGTGTGCGTGTGTGTGTGTGTGTGTGTGTGTGTGTGTGTATGCTGACCCAATAGGAGGAAGCTCCACACCACCACCACCACCAGGGTCGTCACGGGGAATACCATCACTGCTGCGTCTTTTCTCTCAGTCTCACAGTGCTCGCCTGCAAGTGAAAGGAACAGAATAATTGGAAAGTAATTAAATTTTTAAGAAATTCAATGATTGCATCTTGCGACTTGCGATTTAGTTTCAAATGATTCATCTATTCATCTGTTCATCGGCTTGCTTACTAATTCATGTTAGTATTTATACAAAGAATATGTTGCAGTTTTGTTATTATGAATGTAGCGATTTATTTTATAAACAGCTGTTATCTAAATTATTTATGGTGAAATGTGAGAGAAAAGACAATTAATAAAGAGTTTTCCTTTACCCTAAGCAATTATTGTCTATAGATTACTTCGTTATTCTCTCCAATACAATATCTTTTCTTAATTTCTCAATAAAACTATTTAAAAGTTGAAAGAGAAAACCTCGCAGGTCTCGCCAGCCAGGACTCACCGCCATGAGAGGCCGTGCAGTGGCAGGAGTAGCCCGGCTCTCTGTTGACGCACGTGCCACCATTCAGGCAGGGTAGCCACTCGCACTCATCTAGGTCCTGGCACGAGCCTCCCCCGTGGGAAATCTGCGATCCCACCGGGCATCTGTTGGGAGCAGAGCACGAGAGCCTTCGTGAAGCACCTCACGTAATAAGGCTAGGCTTTCAACAGTGATGAACAGGTACTGGGTGTGAGAAATGCGATATAACAAACTCATATAATATTTACGTACAATACAAAAGCTACCTATCTGAAAAAAAATCACTATCGTGTAACATGCAATAAAGGAAGAGCCCTCAGTTTTTTGCAGATGATAGTGACATAAATTTATTTTACCCGCATTCATATCTCCACCAGATGTCGATACACGAGAAAGGTTCTTCACAGGTTACGTTAGCGCACGCCGAGGGGGCGCTGCATCCCGCTGAGACATTGGTAAACATCGTTGCTTGAGCCAGGGAGGAGGTGTTGAGAAGTGGAGGCAAAGGAAGTTGCAGCCCAGACACCCTTAGGTCGTCTAAACAACCTGCAGCAGACAAGTGACTGATGAGTAGAAAAGAGAGAGAAGAGAGAGAAAAAACGAGAGCAACAACTGTTATCAATGAAAGAAGTGCAGCGTTTTGAGATCTTTATTACTCCTTTGCCGTAAGTTTTATCTCTCAAAGTAATGTTTTGAACTTCCACCAGACTATTTTGCTCAGCTTAAGGAAAGGAGGCCCCATACCAACCAAAGGGTTAACTAACACAGAATAAAAGTGAAAACCGTAGTTACTGCCACACAACTTCCTTGCTACTCTTATTTAAATTTCAGTGCGATTTACAGTGCATTTCCTCACCATCGTGAAAATCATGATGAACGATGTAAAGACTGACGCCTACGTACTCCGGAGACCCGCCCACGTGAACTCCTTCCTGTCTGTCCACCAGCAGGGACGTGGACCAGCCCTGGGTCGCCGCTGGGGTGGACGTAGCGTTGTACAGTGGTCCGTCTCCCTCATCCACATGGAGCTCCGCCCACTCGCCTTGTCTAGGGTTACACAATAGTCAGGATCCTTCACAAACACCCGGAGGACCTAACTACATACACACACACACACACACACGCGCACACACAAGAGGGGTACAAATTCCTCTCATTATTATTCATTAATTCTGTTTGATTTCAGTTACTCAAACAGAGAATCGGAAAGAAGATAAACATGTGACTTACTAGAATACCTGGATGTAATTAATGAGCATCTAATCAAGTAAAAAAAGTGAATAACAGCTTAGGTAAATAAGTCTTCATCTTTTTCTTTTTCTTCACCAATAAACTCTGGAGCAGTCTGCCGCATTTTTTTCCCACCGGCTCTCCGAAGACCCGAATTCCTTTAAGGGAAAAGTATCGACACTTTGTAAAATAATGTAACGTTATCGTCATTCTCTGTGGAATTACTCTTTTCTTTTTCTTCTTTACCGAGAACATTTGATGATTTTGCATACAAGAATTTTCAGGTGATACTACTTCTCTATTTATCTAGTTTACGATATGCACCGCTCGATAAATATAAAACCAAAAATATTTTCAAGTAAGTAATAATCTATTACTTCAGAGTTAGTGAGAAACGAATCTATGATACACTTTTTTTTCAATCTGCTGTACGACATATCTTGTGAAGGAGAAACGTTTTCCCTGATATTGTGTTCATCAGTACAAAACAGAAATAAAAGTTACATATTATGATATCTACTTCGTACTTGCTAACATACTTACTTATTTATCGAAGATTAGACGGATTTATGGATGGGGATGATAGGTGGAAATAAGTAGGTATATTTCATACAGGGACTGCCACATGTAAGCCTGTTGGCTTCTTGCAGCTTCCTTTATTTCTTATGTTCTTATGTTCTTATTTGTCGATAAATCCATTAGTTATTCAGTGTCACATAATTAGGGATTCGTCAAATCTAGTTCCTATATTCCACACTATTTTATCTTTATATCTATTTTTGTATCCATAAATTAGTCTTTTTCAATACTTAATTAATCGTAAAATTTCCACCTAGCAACTTATTATTTTAACATTTTTTTTTTTTTGTGTCGTGTAGCAAGTCATGGAATCTACACCTCGTAAACTGTCTCCCTGTATATTTTGTCTATCCATCAAAATGACTCGCCTGTGGACGTAGACGGTGTGCCACTCTCCGTCAGCCAGAGGGACCTCCGAGAGACACAGATGGGTGAGGGCGGCTGGATGGAGCCGCATCTGGAGACACACATGACTGTTCAGCAGGTGTATCGCCGCTAGGTCACGCCCATGCTGAGACGTGACGGCCACCAGCTGCCCCCACGCCTCCCACGTTCGGAATCTAAGTACGGACATTTAGATATGGTGCGTATGACAAAATTTGACACTTTCCTGTTGAATGGAAAGGGTCTGTGGCATCTGACAACTAGGAAAAGACAAAAATTGGAGAATTCAATGTACAAAATGTTTAGAA
Source organism: Scylla paramamosain (assembly GCF_035594125.1). Classification (NCBI taxonomy): domain Eukaryota; kingdom Metazoa; phylum Arthropoda; class Malacostraca; order Decapoda; family Portunidae; genus Scylla; species Scylla paramamosain. Next base: position 16,037,843 of record NC_087152.1, read on the forward strand.
TGTCTGAGGGTGATGCTGCCTAAGTCAACATGTAGCATTCGTACAGCAGATGCAAATTGGAGCAAGGGCAAGAATACCAGGGACTAACAGGACCAGAACACAGCTTGATAATGTTACACGCTTATAACAGTATCTTACGTAGAATTCAATGTGTCTTACCGTAACTGAATAAATGTGGACTGAGCAGGAGGGATGGAGGAGAGCGCCATCTTGACGTAGCTGCTGGAGGCGAAGTAGGCAGGTTGGGTGTGGGTGTGGCAGTCCTCTCCCGCCCAGCCAGGCTCGCACCCGCACACCCACTGGCCATCCATCCTCATACACCTGCCGCGTGACATTGGAACATTGGTCTATCTTAGCGAACTAGACGGTAACTGTGTCCCTGTGTATGTGTGTGTGTGTGTGTGTGTGTGTGTGTGTGTGTGTGTGTGTGTGTGTGTGTGTGTTTTATCGAAGCGTTAGCATTAAGTGTGTCATGAAATTCCTTCGCCGTGATAAGGAATTAAAGTGGTGTTGCAAGAGAGGTGCATTGCTTTACTATCACTCAGACTCGAGCGCATAACTCACTGAATGTGATTGCCACCCTATCAAGCAATGTTTTAATCCAGTGGAAGTGACAACCAATCGCTGCCTGTTGTGAACAAATGGCTTTTGGGTGATATTGCTTCGTATATACGGAAATCGGAGACGGTAGTGAATTATGTTACGAGACAGTATCTGTCCCGCACGTCTCGATAACTGTCTAAATAAAGTAGTTTCTGGGTAATCCCATAAAATTTGACAAAACAATTACTACGCTTTGTGCGTCCTGATCGATACACTAGGAACCCTGAAATCCTCCGTGACTTTCAAGAAAAGGGCTTACCTGGCTCTAGGCGGGCAGGGTCCTCCGGCCAGGGCACAGGGGTCGTGGCCCTCACACCCGGACGAGCTGCCCTCCCCCAGCACCGCCTCGCCCAGATCACGCAGCTGTCAACAACACATTTTTGCCATAATATGACCGACTTACCTTGAATACTATATAAAGTGCTATATAATAATGGTGAAAAACCTGTTACCGTGCCACACTATTTTCGACTTTATCTTCAAAATTTTTCCTGAATCTTAATTTCTCTGATCTGCTGAAACTCGTCTTTCCAGACCTAAATATTCAAGAGAAATCAGACGGCAAAAGATCATGAGAAGACGCAATTTACAGTCGAAGTGAAGGTGGCTTATTACTAAGATTTTTTTTTTTTCATGGTTCACCCTTATAACAGTAAGGGTTCTTTAATCTTCATGATCTGTTATGATTCATGAATAAATAAACTAAGAAACTGCTCAAGATTTTACTTCCTGTAAGTATAATGAAAGTTGGAAGTGAAGGTCAACTTTGAGAAGCTACGGTACTGTAACAAAACTTTATATACTCTTTATTGGATCTTACTATTCATTTAAAAGTGTTCTAGTTGAATAAAAAAATATATATTGTTATAGTAAGAGCAAGGAAAGAAACTTCGATAAGAAATTTTCTCGTCAGTTAAATAATTTATAGAATATTGCCTACCTCTCCATTCACTCTCAGATTCTTTATACACCCATGAAAATAGTGGCCATTGACCTGCGTGGGCCACCCGTGCTGCAGGGCGTCTGGGGCCGCGTGTGCCAGCCCTCCAACCTGCAGGGGTGCTGCTACACTCAGCACGGGCTCTTGGGGCGGCAGGGGAGCGGCGACCCTACACTCCCCTCCTGCCTCACATCGATCAACGATAAGCTCTACTCTCTGAAACAACATTTTTTCTGATGCAATATAGTCTGAAAACTGAAGCTTCGTAATTGGGCTGTATTTTTGTACGATACGTGATATATCATTAATCTCTTGGCTGCTAAGGCTTCTCTTTAAGCTTCGTAAAATGTTATGTTGGATGTTTAGGGTAAGATTTCAAACGACATTACCGACATTGACAGGAAAGATTGAGTAGTTTGAATTTTGTAGTGTCTGTAAGTATACTTGCGTCCACTGAAGTCATGTATAGTGATTTAATCAACGGGTGTCATATCATTAGCAGTCAGAGGCGGTTTCAAAAGATACCACTTACACTGAAAGCAGGGAGGGGAGTAGTTTAAACTTTGTAGTGCGTCTACTGAAATCATGTAGGGTTCTTGAATCAACAAGTGTCATATCATTAACAGTCAGGAGGTATAATGAATAATCAATAGCCGCAAATATATTGGAATACAGGAGTGTGGGATTGTAACTCAATTAATGAATGTATGGCGTTAAAAAGATGACAAAAACGTTTACCTGCGCTCCCCACACCACATCGAGGCGGTGCCAGTGCCCGTCAGCCAGGCGAGGAAGGGGGTGGCCCGGGGAGGCGGCGAGCAGTACAGGACTGCTCCCCACATCCAGCAGCAGCCGCGGCCGTCCGTCCTCAAGTTCCACGCTCAGCACGTCTTCCTAAACACACACACACACACACACACACACACACACACACACACACACACACACACACACACACACACAGACCAAGAAAGTAAATACGTGATTGGAAATTCTCTCTCTCTCTCTCTCTCTCTCTCTCTCTCTCTCTCTCTCTCTCTCTCTCTCTCTCTCTCTCTCTCTCTCTCTCTCTCTCTCTCTCATTTTTCACCCAGAATATATATTCATCAACTTTCAAAATTCACTTTGACGGTGCCTTGGTAAATCCTAATGACTGACTTTTACATGAAGTGAAAAAATGAAATTAATTAAGCCATACGAGAGCTGAAGAAACCTTAAAATTTTGTAGCTAGATTTGAAAAAATAAAAATATATATAACGTTACACATAAAAGTATGTACCTTCACGCCGATATTAGCGTATCACATACAATATTATTAAGTTATGAAAGGATGCCTGACTGGAACACATGAAAAAAAAAAAAAAAAAACACTGGTTGGTGAAAACATTTAAGTTGATTGAAAAAAAAAAAAAAACGCAGCTAGTATATTTTCAAAGGAAATATTGTTAGAGTACAGTGACCTCTTGTTTGAACCATTTATCTTAACTGGACACTACCTACATTTCCCCTCCATAAAACAGTGCATGTGGGAAATGGCGCGTCGTTGAGTTAAGGGACAACTCTTGCCCTCGTCCGGCAACACGGTGCGAGTAGCATAGGGCCAGAATCAACCTTGACACAATTTTTCACGCATTTTTTTTTTCTTAAAGAGATTTCTATGCGATATTACCTGCATGAGGGGAGCGTCCAAGTGGGGAGCGTCTGGCGGCCCCGCGTAGAGCAGCAGACCCTCCTCTCGTAAAGTGAGGAATTCCAGCGAAATATGGGCTCGATTAACTGATGGAAGGGGCGCCGTCCATGCCCATCCATTCCCGATGAAGTGTCGACTTAACTGCTTGCAGATGGAGCCGCTAGTTCCTTCAGGACACACGCACCTGCGGGTTTTAATGAGATTATTCCACAGTCTGGGGCGGTCGCCGTCTTTCCCTCTCATATTCTACTCCTACTCGGTGGTATTTGCTGAAAACAACAACACCTATATCATCCGCAACCGGCACAGCGAAATTTAATTACAAATGGATTTTGGCAGTTAATCTTTAAATATGCAATGCCGGACTTTACGTGCTCGGTTTTGCCTGACAATATTTTCATCGCAGGGCCGTAAGTTTTGTGCTATGCAATTTTTTTTTTCTCTCTCTCTTTTCGATTTTTACTATTTCAATATCTTCTCTGTTTTATACATGTTTGAATTATTCGACATCCACTTCGGAGGATAAGATATTTACACAATGCAATTACAAAAGACAAAAAATTAAATATATGAATAAATGGAATTAGAAGATTACTGATCGCTCCTCTGGTACTCATTAACGTGTGTAAAAGTCTCATCAACTCGGTGCATTAGTGCAGCGTGCTTATCACAAATTACGAAAGCGTCTTGCATAAGCTGTGCAGACTGACCTGGACACGCGGGCCTGTAGTACACAGCGGCCCCCGTTGAGGCAAGGGTTGGGGTGGCAGGAGACAATGTGAGTCACGGCCGCTACGCTGGGCTGCCCTGATAAGCTGACTGGTTTGTGCTGCTGTCTGCCTAAGCGAGAGCCTTGGGGGAAGCAGTTGCACTGACTCCGCGGCACTTGCAGGCGTGGCGTGACCAGAGCCGTGCTATTGGCGTCCACCACCCAGACTCTGTCGTGAGGGTGACGCTTGGAGGCGAAGGGAGCCACGCACATGTTGACCCCCACCCACATCACCGTCACGCTAGACTGAGTTGATATCTGGAAGGACGCAAGTATTAGTGACCATGATGTGTCCCAGGAAATGTGTGGAAGCTGCCATTCTTGATAAATGATTGTTATTGATGGTTGCCTAGGGGATTTGTGCTCCGGATTTCGTCTAGCTAAATGGAGAACACGACTATTAGCTAGTGCTTATGCACTATGCTTATGCAAAACATAAGAACATAAAAAAATAAGGGAAGCTGCAAGAACCTATCAGGCCGGCGACAAGTAGAGGTCCCTGTGTAAAACACCTCCCCATTTCCACTTATCATCCTCATCCACAAATTTGTCTAACCTTCTTTTAGAGTACCCTACTAACTCAACACTAACAACCTGACTATTGAGACTATTCCATTTATGTACTACTTTGTTAATTAGCAGTTACAGAGCTAAGTTATCGAGTACTTTTTTTTACTTTTTTTTTGTTTTATTAATTATTCTTATTCGTATTATTATCAATATCATAATTTTCATACCACTATTATTACCTACTTTTATCATTACATTACCTTCTTCCGGTGCAGCAGGAGGATCTGGTCTAGCGGGTGTCTGGAGAGCGCCGTGAGCCACAGTCGAGTGCCCGATGTCCCGCCAATATCCGAGTCCGCCTCCACGGACACCACTTCCACGCCCGCTTTGGCTACACTCTGCACCGCGGCGCGCAAGGCCTCCAGTGGTGCCTGGCCGCTCCCCTACATGTGGACAGAAAAACGATGGAATATTGTTTGTTTTGTTTGTCTGTCTATCCATCTATCTAGCTGTCTGTCTGCCTGTCTATTTGTCTGTCTGTGTGCCTGTGTCTGTCTTTCTGTTTGTCATTGGGCGTGTGTGTGTTTGTGTCTGACTGTCTTTCTCTCTCTCTCTCTCTCTCTCTCTCTCTCTCTCTCTCTCTCTCTCTCTCTCTCTCTCTCTCTCTCTCTCTCATCGAAATCATTTTTTGATACATTTGTAAACAGATACATAGACAGAGACCACTTCCATTTCCGAGATCAAACAGATTCCACCTGAACAAATGTTTCCTCGGCAATCATACGTATTTTTTTCAGATTTTTTCTCCTCGGGCAGCATATCGACTGCTAATACTTGAATCCGCTTGACTAGGCTTGCTTATGATAGTCGCTCCGAGCAAACTGAAATATTAAATGCTTCGCATTACATCGTTGTTACCTTTAGCGGCGTGATGAGGCGGCCTGGGGGGTGGGAAGTGACGGTGACCGGCACGGCGCAAGCCAAGTCGTCCAGGCTGACACTCTTCACTACCACCGTCACGTTGGCCTCCACGTTCTTCTGGCCATGGTGCGCGTCACTCACCCAAAACGACAGCTGGTATCTGCACCCGAAAAATGGAGAGTGAAGATGGTAAGGCGTGTTTAAGAGAAGAATTTCAAGGCCCTTCCAAACCTGAATTGCTTCTTCCTTTTGGATTTTTTTTTTTTTGAGATGATTAGCGAACTTTTTCTTTCTTTTCATGATTTTCTTGTCCTTTATCTTTTTACCTTGTGCATAAGAAAATTCTTGGTTGGACATTACAAAAATCCAATACTGGATACGTGTTACAACCTTAAGGTATTCCTGAGGAGTAAACAGTAATTGAATGAAGTAAAAATACGATATGTCGAAAGAAAACGAAAAGTTAAGGAAGGCAAACTCTCAGACCTCACTAGAAAACTGAGAGGAAAATTTGAAGCTCACATTTTGTCTTGCAGTGATAGCACGGGGAAGATAAGGATGCAGGCGAATAGAAAATTAATTGTAAAGGAGAGTTGTCAACCACTACAACAGAAATGCACTACTTTACCACTTGCCTTACTAAGACAAGGAATGCAAGACTTTACTTAAAGTGTGACAGCTCCCATTGTAAATATGAATCATGCATTGCTAAATCGTCTCGCATATATGACCAAGCATCTCTAACACAATGATCTACTTTGAATTCTATCAATAAAATATAAGCTTTCGCGTAAAGAGCAATAGAAGTAGCCAGACACGCTTCTTTACTGGGAACTGTTCCTCTACCAATATTTGATCTAGTATGAATAATTCTACCTTCCAGTCAAGTAATAACTGTCGCGTAAGAAGCAATAGAAGAGGTAATTGCTGAGAGATAGAAGCCGGAAGTTTCTCTACTGGAAATTATCTCTCTACTAATAGTTGATTTTAAATGAGATCTACTACTGGAATAACAACTATCGTGTAATTGCTTAGAGGTAGTACCCGAAGTTTCTCTTTTCTGGGAGCTGCTACACTATCGGTATTTAAATGAGGTGACCACAATGATTTCCTTCCACCACGAAAAGGAAGAAGCTTCATAATTCAGCTGAAAATCCATGTATTTTGTATTCGTGGATGATTCCCTCTGACCTAAAGATCACCACTACTGAGGGAACAAAAAACTGTTCAGATACTGCTGCATTGCAAAGAAAACCCGAGGAAGCCGACTAGGAGGAGAAACAGTGCATATTTAAAGGAAATGTTTAATGCAGTGCAAGGGTGACTCGGCTTCGGGAAAAAAGAAAATGGGAAAAAAAAGTGGATTCCACTTTAGTTCAACACTTGGATCCGTTTCAGATATGCATTACAAAACACCACTCAGTGCGTGCCAGTGTTGTCCATCATTATGGACATCAGCTTTTGTCAGTTTTATGGAGGGTTTGCTTTTCTGTTTACGAAATTTCAATAAGATTTTATGCATTTGATTACTAGCTAAATTTTATATATATATATATATATATATATATATATATATATATATATATATATATATATATATATATATATATATATATATATATATATATATATATATATATATATATTATTACTGTCTTCGTTTTCAGTTGTTTTTTGAAGAAACAAACTGAAAATTGTTAAGAAAATAACATAATTCAGTTTGTTGTGATTTTGCAATTACTATGATTAATTGAATACCTTTCTAGAATTTACCATTTACTTATTAACACGTTTTCTGCGATCTGGTTATGAAACTAAATACGCTTTATTAATGGCATAATGGCTTTGTTTTATTGGTGGTGGCAGTGGCAGCCTTGACTGCGACACACTTCTACACCACCAGTGACTCACGTGCCGTCGTGGGCGTGCTCGCTCATCATCAGCTGGCCGGTGCGGGCGTGCAGCGTGAAGAGAGGGTGGTGCTCTCCTCGCCGCCACGCCCAGGTCTTGTCTCCAGCATCCCAGTCATCTTTGTCGTCCACGTACACCCGTCCCAGCGGGATAGCCATCTCCTCACCCTGCACGACAATGCACTGGTTTGAATACTGCCGCAACAGAGTCCAGGGTGATGGATCAAAGACACAGGGATATTTTAATATTTTATCTATAGGGACCGAAGACCAACGTGGAATGCTCCTATTGATTAAATAAGATAGTTGCGTTTCATATGAGAAATCAGAAAAGATAAAATGAATAAATGAATGAATGAATAAATAAATAAATAAATAAATAAATAAATAAACAACCTTCGGGTCTCAGTTCGTCTTGAAAGAAATGTCCAGTGAACGCATGAAATGATAGACTGACATACATAAAATTTTTCACTCGAATTGCCTGCAGAGTGACGAATGAAAGCAAGTTTCAAGCAAATCTCACAAACGTCAGACGTAAAATCACTCAATCGTTGGCCACTGTCACGTAAAACACGCCGGGATATGGAACGGTATGCATGAAGGTGTCCATAATTCCTGACTGTCTTTAATCTGCCAATCTCCTGCAGTGCTTCCCTCTCTAATTATATCTTTGCTTTCACGGTTACCTTCTTTATCAATTCACTAGATGCATGCCTTTCCACTCTCCCCCTTTCCTGCTTCTTTGATTTCACCTCTACTTTCATGGTTGCTTCCTTTTTCAAGCCATTAGATGCATATCTTTCCACTCACTCCCTTTTCCTGAGTTCAATTTGTCAGTCTGCTACAATTTCTCTCTCTCCTTAATTTTTTACTCTAATTTCATGGTTATTTCCTTTTCAAGCTACTAGATTGTTCCGGTTCCCACGCAGCCCGTGATTTGACGCCGTGACCTGACGCTCGGATCTGACCGGCTACGCGGTCAGTGAGCTCAGTCTCAGCCAGGCTGCACCCTACCTCTCTGAACAGCAGCACATAATTTATTTTATAAAATCTATTTCTTTTACATCTCGTTTCCTTTTTACTCCTGGGATCACACATAGATACAACTACAGCTATTACAACAAGTGATCATCTAGAATAAGATTCAGACCTTTCCACTCGCTCCCTTTCCTTGGACTGCCGTCAACATGTCAGTCTGCTGCACTGGTCTTTTTTTCTTTAATTTCACCCCTACTTTCATGGTTACTTCCTTTTTTCGAACCTCTAGATGCATACCTTTCCACGTTTCTCCCTCTCCCTGGCCTGTCTTCAACTTCCCAGGCTGCTGAAGTGCTTCCCTCTTTAATTTCTCCTCTGCTTTCATGGTTACTTTCTTTTTCAAGCCACTAGATGCATGCCTTCCACGCTTTCTATCCCTGGACACCGCTGCAAAAAGTCCGGCCTCATCTATATTCTTTCCAAGAGTTGACCAATTCCAATCTTCCCTCACCCTCTTCACAGGTAGGCACTGGAATATTCTACCTTACTCTGTTTTTCTGTGTTCATGCAAGCAAAGTCAAGGCGCCCTCCTCCTCCTCTCGCTTTTCTTTTTTTCTTTTTTTTTTTTCCTCTTTCTCTCTCCTCGCTTTCAGACGCTCTTACAATTTTTTTTCTTATTCCTCCTTTCGTTGCATTCAGCGAGGTCTTGTTTCTTCAGTTTGTTCTTTAGTTTTTGGCCTGTCTCCTTTTCATTAAATAAATGTATGCATGTAAAAGAAATTAAATGTTCACACACCACACACACACACACACACACACACACGCATATACGAGCATATGGCAACCCACTGCTAGAAAAGAAAGAGAGAGAAAAAAAATAGACTCCGGAAAAGATTACCTGTGGAAACAACGGACGCGTTGTCCGCTGATGAGAGAGAGAGAGAGAGAGAGAGAGAGAGAGAGAGAGAGAGAGAGAGAGAGAGAGAGAGAGAGAGAGAGAGAGAGAGAGAGAGAGAGAGAGAGAGAGAGAGAGAGACAGAGAGAGAGAGAGAGAGAGAGAGAGAGGAGGAGAGAGAGAGAGAGGAGAGAGAGAGAGAGAGAGAATTACACTTTAAAGTACACATAGAAACCGAGATTACGGGTCCAAATGGGTAGTGTGTCCTTAATTTAGAGAGAGAGAGAGAGAGAGAGAGAGAGAGAGAGAGAGAGAGAGAGAGAGAGAGAGAGAGAGAGAGAGAGAGAGAGAGAGAGAGCGCTCCATACTATCAGCCATTCGTACATCACCACACATGAGATCTATCAGCGTAAAGAAAAGACGGCGCAACCAATGAAGCGTTCGCGTCCTTCTAAGAGCAAGGATAATAGTTTCGTTCAGGATCCCAGCCAGCAGAGAGAGAGAGAGAGAGAGAGAGAGAGAGAGAGTGGTAAAGAGCGGGGTAGAGGGTTGCAGAGATGACCACGGCGCCTAAGCAATCTCCCGGCAACATCACGTATGCACCTCCACCATCAGCTTTTACCTTAGTTCCGTGAATGCCGGGAGGATGCATAATAGATAATGTTTGTATGAATCTTGTAAGGCGGCATGTCTGTAATTCTGCGCTGTTATGCTTATTCTCTCTCTCTCTCTCTCTCTCTCTCTCTCTCTCTCTCTCTCTCTCTCTCTCTCTCTCTCTCTGAAGGAAATTAGGCACCACTCTTCCTTTTTCTTTGTGTGAGAGAGAGAGAGAGAGAGAGAGAGAGAGAGAGAGAGAGAGAGAGAGAGAGAGAGAGAGAGAGAGAGAGAGAGAGAGAGAGAGAGAGTACTATTTGCAGGGTAGTCAGGTAGCGGTCACATGAATACCTCTCAAGATACAAGGCAACCTCTCATAACACTTCAGTACAGCTCGTGGCCGTTCATAGCAGGGAGGGAAGACTCGGCGTCATGACTATACATTTTTCACGAGGAATTAGTCGCAGCACCAACTCGCTACGCACTTAGGGAGTTCACAGCACACTTGGCCAGATGCTTGTGTTGTCTGGTGGGGTTTTGCCTCTCACTAGAAAATGAAAGCAACGTGTTTATTTCTCTGTCTTTTAGTATTCAAGTGCTGTTAGGTTAAGAGGGAACTCGTATAGGAAAGTATTTTTTATTTATTTATTTATTTATTTTATTTTTTTTTTTTTTGTCGCTTTTCTATGTTCATTATTCAAGTTGTGCGTGAAAATTGTGTTTGGTGTGCAAGTGCAGTAAACGTTTAGTCGTCATGCGAAACTCTCTCCAGATGTCTTGATTTGATGCACTCATTTGTGACTGACGAAAAAAGTTAGTAATCTAAAGTAATCCGTGTGTGTGTGTGTGTGTGTGTGTGTGTGTGTGTGTGTGTGTGTGTGTGTGTGTGTGTGTGTGTGTGTGTGTATAAGTATAAATGTGTGTGTGTAAGTGTGTGCGCCTACCGCCTACCTGCATTAGAAAAAATTAAAATTTTCTGCAATTCCATTATATAAATCTTCTTAATTCCTCAGCAAATTTTTCGTTCCTAAGTAAAAAAAAAAAAAAAATGAAGTTAACAACACAGTTTGGAAACAGCTGCATCACTCTGGGAGTGTTAATGTGCGAATAATGATAAGTAAAGATAAGATAATGACAACTTTGCATAACATCCCAGAAACTACGCATGACCAAATTTGGCTGAATATTCTTTCAAAATCTCGACGAACATATTTTGGCCAAATAATATTGTTAAAAAAGAAAAAAAAAAAGAAAAAACTTGTGAGACGACCTTAAAACTTACTATCGCGCACTGGAAAAAAAAGGGATAATAGGAAGGTAAGGTGATGCTTGAGAGAGAGAGAGAGAGAGAGAGAGAGAGAGAGAGGAGAGAGAGAGAGAGAGAGAGAGAGAGAGAGAGAGAGAGAGAGAGAGAGAGAGAGAGAGAGACCCTCCTGATCAAGTGATTACGATAAGGCAGGAAACAGGTACAGTAGACATGTTTCATACAGGGACTGCCATGCCTAGGCTTGATTAATTTCTGCAGCTTCCCCTATTCTTTTAAGTTCCTTGTGAGAAAGAAAGAGAGACAGACACAGATAAAGAAAGTAAGACGGACAAAGGAAACAGAAATAGAACCTGACAGAAGAACAAAACAAAACATCAACAGCTAGATACAAGGCAACTGTCCCCCATTCACTCCCTATACCTACCATGAGTCTGGTAACACTGACGGTCTTGTGGCCAGGCCTCATCGGGTTGTCATTGACGTCAGCCACCGTGAGAGTGATGGTGGCAGTTGTGGTAAGTCGCCGCGCGTCCCCGAGCACCAAGGGCAGGAGTCTGGTGACCGATTCCTCCCGATCCAGTGGCCGCAGGGATGTCACCACCGCCACGCCGCGCCCTTCATCCCCCTCTGGGTGAAGAGGAGGAAACTTGCGGTTCATTCGTGAATGTGTAGCACTACTGGATGAGATAAATGACTGTTATGTGCTGGGGGAAACAGAGAGAGAAAGGGAGAGAGAGAGAGAGAGAGAGAGAGAGAGAGAGAGAGAGAGAGAGAGAGAGAGAGAGAGAGAGAGAGAGAGAGAGAGAGAGAGAGGAGAGAGAGAGAGAGAGAGAGAGAGAGAAACCTAATGACAGACAGAACATATAGACAGACAGGGAGAAGAGAAGACAAACAGACAGACAGAAAAAAAAAACAGATAGACAAACAGTCAGACAAAAAAAAAAAAGGAAAATAAAAACTAGTATGAATTCCGTCTCTCTTCACAGCCCTCTCACTCCTTGCTTAACCTAAAAAACACACCCAACATACCTGCATTGAAATCGACGGCAAAGGTCTTCTTGATATCATCGGGGGCCCGCTGGTCGAGGGTGACGGAGAAAGGCGGGCCGTGTCCCTTGCTCCAGTCATCGGCGTCATCCAGTAACAGGTCTGCCACGTGTCTCGGGCCACTGTTCTCCGGGATGTACAGCGTGTCGGGATTTGCTACGTTGGGAGCGTTGTCGTTTACATCCGTGACAGCAAGGAGCAGAGTGGCGGTGGAGGTGAGAGCAGGAACACCGCTGTCCACGGCTAACACTTTCACCGCGTGGCTCTTGGCAGACTCTCGGTCCAGCGTGCGGCGTAACCAGACATGACCCGAAGAGTCCACCGCGAAGAGACGGAAGGGATCACTGAGAGGGTCGATGGTGTACCTGACCTCGTCCTCGCCGCCCTGGGGAGGAAATATTGCAGCCTCGTGTGTGCGCGGGATTGTGAAGGAGGAAGGCTGGAAAAATGTGTAGTGTTCCTTCTCCTGTCCATTTTTACTTTTCCTCTTCTTTTTCTCCTCCTCCTCCTCCTCCTCCTCCTCTTCTTCCTTTTTCTCCTCCTCCTCCTCCTCCTCTTCCTTTTTCTCCTCCTCCTCCTCCTCTTCTTCCTTTTTCTCCTCCTCCTCCTCCTCCTCCTCCTCCTCCTCCTCCTCCTCCTCCTACTCCTCCTCCTTCTCCTCCTCCTCCTTCTCCTCCTCCTCCTCCTCCTCCTCCTCCTCCTCATCATCATCATCACCATCATCATCATCATCATCATCATCATTATCCTGCTTTTATTCATTTTTTCTTCTCCTAATTCTCCTCTTCCTCCTCCTCCTCCTCCTCTTCATCATCATCATCATCACTATCATCATCATCACTGTTATCATAATAATTATCATGATAATTATCAACTATTATCATCTTTCTCCTACGCTACACACACACACACACACACACACACACACACACACACACACACACACACACACACATTGCATCCTACCTAGTTCATATTACACAAAATAAATTTGCACTGGTTTGCTCTTTCATTAGACACGTGAAAGAAAAAAAAAATAATGATGAAATATTCACAGATTATTACAGAGCGGAGTGGAGTGAATCAAAAAGTCATGGATACTGATAAGTCAACACACGTAATTGAAGCAAAACTGATCGTACTCATACGTAAAAATAAAGACGAAGGGCTGAGAGGGGAGATCTGGTAAGCATGGCTGCCTTTCGTTATCAACTATTTTATTTATTCAAATGTAGTGATTAGAACGAGTTCACACATTAGATATTTATTTTACTGAAAGAATACACAAAAAAAAAACAAAAAAACTCCCAGTTAAGAAAAAAATCGCGTCGTATATTTGCACATAAAAAAAGTCTTGTTTACTAATGGCTTTCCAGTTGCATGAAAGTTGCGTAATATCAGAAATGTGTTGATAAGGGAAACTCACTGAAGCATGAACTGAGCCCTAGGATGTAAGGCTCAGAGGGGAAAGAGTTAATAGTTTAATGCCACTATTTCTGGAAACACTTGACGCACGTTCAGCTTCACGTCTCTATCATTATTGTTGGTCCGGATTACCTAAACTTGCAGTTGCCATACCTAGTAAGATTTTTTATATTTTTTATTTTACATGTAAGAAAGACTGGCACTGGTGAAAGAAAAGTTCAGACAACCTACTCTCAATGCCACTCCTTAAAAGAAACAGAAGAGCCAGCAAACAGAAGACGGATCAGGAAGGATGGCCACTTTAGTTTCTTAATGCACGATGGAACGAGTAAGTTTATTGTAAATTCGATGTAATCGGATAATGTCTGCCAGCCAGCCAGCTAGACAGTAAGCAGCATTAACATATACTTGTTCACAAACTCCGTATTTTTATATTTCATTTTTTTTTTTTTTAATAGTCATACGATATATATGTAATACCTGTTCGCTTCATAAAACTCATCTATAATTTAACCTGGATTTTTTTTATACGTGTGTAAAAGAGAATGGCCAAATGACTACAAATATGGAAAATAGTAAGAGAAATTAAACTGCCACTCCATTAGGAAAGAAAAAAAGAAAGAAGGAAGGAAGTGAGGAAAGAAAATAAATAAATAAAGAATGAAGAAAAGGAAAAAAAGAAAGAAAAAGAGAAAAAAATGAAGGAAAAAGAAAGAAAACAGACAAAACTACTAAAAAAATAACAAGAAAATTTCTCTTGCACTTACGTTGAAAGGAAATGACTAAGAAATACTGAAAAAAAATCCTATAATACTGTACCCTCCTTAAAAAAAAAGAAAAAGAAAAAAAAGTGAACAGAAAACACGTACAAAATTTCCAGCAACTCTTTCTCACTTGGTCAAGATCCGTAGCTGTGAAAGTCGTCAGGGAGTAACCAACGGGCGTGTCCTCGGGAAGGGTCAGGTTAACACTCGTTAGGGGCAGAAAGGGCGCGTTGTCATTGTCATCCACGAGCGTCAAGGTGACCCAGGCCTCGTCCACATGCTCGTCGTCCTTCCATCGATTGGCCGCCTGCAAGAGAGCCAGGGAGAGAAAGTACTGTAAAAAGAACGTGATCTAAGCGAGAGTGTGATGGGATACGTATTTTGGTAAAGGGCGTGAATGTAAGGCGTGGCTGGTATGCAACACAGTGAAGGTGGGTGTATATGAATGGTTAGTAATTACAAGTTTAAAGGCTATGTATGCAAGAGAGAGAGAGAGAGAGAGAGAGAGAGAGAGAGAGAGAGAGAGAGAGAGAGAGAGAGAGAGAGAGAGAGAGAGAGAGAGAGAGAGAGAAGAGAATAATTGTAATACTGAATTGTTACATTCTATAATTTTTGTTGAAGTAACATCCACGCCACAAAGGTTAAAGAATAAGCTACTTTAGAATGTGGAAAAGTGAAATGTGGAAGTGCCGAGTTGAATGCTTATGTGTGTTTTGACGGACTCGTGGAAGCTTTAGACATACTGCTGGTGTTCCTAATTGCTCAGTGGTCTCAGTTACAAGGGAAAGCTATCACGTGTAATCGTATCCCTTAAATAGATTCTGGTGTAAACACGAGGTGGAAATTCTATATTTGCTTGATTAACACAGGAAGGCAGACAGACAGAAACAAGTACACACACACACACACTCACACACACACACACACACACACACACACACACACACACACACACACACACACACACACACACACACACACACACACACATATATTTTTTAACATACAAAGAACACTGGACAAGAACACACACACACACACACAAAAAAAAAAAGCGAGAAAAATGCCCTCTCAATTTGTTGCTCCCCGTCCCCACAAAAAAAATAAAATAAAAAAATAAAATAAATAAAATAAAATAAAAAGTTAAAGACAGAGCAAGAAATGTTGGGCCAATTCAGTTCTCAAGGTATAAAAATATTCTTTCTAAAACAATTAACGTCGTAGAAAGGGGAAAAAACAAAGTAGAGACGCAGCGCAGCGGACTCACCTTATCAGATACCTGCACTCTGAACTTGAAGCCTCGTCTCTGCCCAGGATCTTCGTAGTCCAAGTCTTGGACCGCCTGCAGAGCGCCGCTTCCGTGCTCCGAGCTCACTATTCGAAATTTCTCCCAGCCAAAGCCACTTTCAGGAATTATCTGCAATGTCCATGTTCACTCTGATCTCTCTCTCTCTCTCTCTCTCTCTCTCTCTCTCTCTCTCTCTCTCTCTCTCTCTCTCTCCTCTCTCTCTCTCTCTCTCTCTCTCTCTCTCTCTCTCTCTCCCTTCTCTCTCTCTCTCCTCTCTCTCCTCTCTCTCTCTCTCTCTCTCTCCTCTCTCTCTCTCTCTCTCCTCTCTCTCTCTCTCACTCTCTCTCTGAGTATGTATACATATCAATTCATATATGCAGCGAACAGAGCTCTCTTCTGTAAAGCGATGGGAGTTGCATGATAAAAAAATGTTCGCACTCAATTTGTGGAATGTGTGTGTGTGTGTGTGTGTGTGTGTGTGTGTGTGTGTGTGTGTGTGTGTGTGTGTGTGTGTGTGTGTGTGTGGATGGTATGTGTATGCACCACTTATGTGTGTGTGTGTGTATGTGTGTGTGTGTGTGTGTGTGTGTGTGTGTGTGTGTGTGTGTGGATGGTATGTGTATGCACCACGTATGTGTGTGTGTGTGTGTGTGTGTGTGTGTGTGTGTGTGTGTGTGTGGATGGTATGTGTATGCACCACGTATGTGTATGTGTGTGTGTGTGTGTGTGTGTGTGTTGTGTGTGTGTGTGTGTGTGGATGGTATGTGTATGCACCACGTATGTGTGTGTGTGTGTGTGTGTGTGTGTGTGTGTGTGTGTTGTGTGTGTGTGTGTGTGTGTGTGTGTGTGTGTGTGTGTGTGTGTGTGTGTGTGTATGTGTGTGTGTGTGGTGTGCATAGTATGTGTATGCACCACGTGTGTGTTTGTGTGTGTGTGTGTGTGTGTGTGTGTGTGTGTATGTGTGTGTGTGTGTGTGTGTGTGTGTCACGGAAAGCTTTAAACAAACAGGAGGGACAAAACATGAAACACTTGCCTAATCTGGTCTGATGCTCACACTTACCCTGAACTCAAATTCGTTGCTGAGGTCCGGGTCGGAGACGGTGAGGAAGGCCACGGTGGCGAGGGGCTCCGTGATCTCGTGCACCAGCAGATGCCAGTCACGCCTCGTAAACTTCGGCGATACGTCGTTGTCGTCCAGCACTGTCACTAGCACCGTGCCTGTGCCTGGTGAAGGTAGCGGGGGGAGGGGGGACAGAGGGGGAAGGGGGGAATAGAAGGAGAAGGAGGGTGGTGGGGGAGTGGAGATGGAGGGGGAGGGGAAGGGGGAGATGGAGGGGAGAGGGGAATGGGGGTAGGGGGTGGAAAGAGAGAGAGAGAGAGAGAGAGAGAGAGAGAGAGAGAGAGAGAGAGAGAGAGTAGAGAGGAGAGAGAGAGAGAGAGAGAGAGAGAGAGAGAGAGAGATTGAAAAAAAAGTGACAGTATTGTTTTTTTTTTATTGACTCTTTCCGAACGAGAATTTAAATTTTTGACAAGATGGAAATATATTTTAAAAACCCATATTTAACATTTACACTATCAGTTACAAGTTTATTAGACAGAATATACTAATTTCTCAAGTTCACGAATATCTTACGTGAGATATGCTGACCAACGGTACAATGAAGTACAACAAACAAACAATCCTCATTTTCGATCCAAAGCTGGATGCTGCGTTTATGTGCGCAATGACTTAACCTGCTCTCGTGCCCACGCTCTTGAATCTTCCGAGTTTTCCACTATCTGGCTACGACTACAGAGTAACTCTTTAACTAAATTTATCTGTGCTGTATACCTCTCACCTAACTCCTCTGACTATAAGAAATTCTTTGACTACTTAACTTCCAAAGTGGAGCACATTCTGACCCTCTTCCCTTTTGCAGAGATCTCCATTCTTGGAGACTTCAATATTCACCACCAGCTTTGGCCTTCCTCTCCCTTCACTGACCATCCTGGTGAATTAGCCTACAACTTTGCTATCCTCCACGACCTAGAGCAATTGGTGCAACACCCTACTCGTATTCCTGACCGTATTGGAGATACGCCCAACATTCTTGACCTTTTCCTGACCTCTAATCCTTCTGCTTATGCTGTCACCCTTTCTTCTCAGTTGGGCTCCTCCGATCACAATCTCATATCTGTATCTTGTCCTATCGCTCCAATCGCTCCTCATAATCCCCCTAAGCGAAGGTGCCTCTGGTGTTTTGCCTCTGCTAGTTGAGGGGACCTGAGGAGGTATTTTGCTGATTTTCCTTGGAATGACTACTGCTTCCGTGTCAGGGACCCGTCTTCTTTGTGTGCTGAGCGCATAACAGAGGTGATAGTGTCTGGCATGGAGGCGTACATTTCTCACTCTTTTTCTCGTCCTAAACCTTCTAAAATCAAATCTATTCCTAAAGCTGAACTCTTCGCTCAAACCTTTGCTAAAAACTCTACCTTGGACGATTCTGGGCTTGTTCCTCCCTCCCCTTCACCCTCTGACTACTTCATGCCACCTATCAAAATTCTTCGCAATGATGTTTTCCATGCCCTCTCTGGCCTAAACCCTCGGAAGGTTTATGGACCTGATAGGGTCCCTTCTATTGTTCTCCGAAACAGTGTCTCCGTGCTTGCACCTTGCCTGGTCAAACTCTTTCAGCTCTGTCTGTCAACATCTACCTTTCCTTCTTGCTGGAAGTTTGCCTACATTCAACCTGTTCCTAAAAAGGGTGACCGTTCTAATCCCTCAAACTACCGTCCTATTGCTTTAATTTCCTGCCTATCTAAAGTTTTTGAATCTATCCTCAACAGGAAGATTCTTAAATATCTATCACTTCACAACCTTCTATCTGATCGCCAGTATGGGTTCCGTCAAGGCCGCTCTACTGGTGATCTTCTGGCTTTCCTTACTGAGTCTTGGTCATCCTCTTTTAGAGATTTTGGTGAAACTTTTGCTGTTGCCTTGGACATATCAAAAGCTTTTGATAGAGTCTGGCACAAAGCTTTGATTTCCAAACTACCCTCCTACGGCTTCTATCCTTCTCTCTGTAACTTCATCTCAAGTTTCCTTTCTGACCGTTCTATTGCTGCTGTGGTAGACGGTCACTGCTCTTCTAAATCTATTAACAGTGGTGTTCCTCAGGATTCTGTCCTGTCACCCACTCTCTTCTTATTATTCATTAATGACCTTCTAAACCAGACTTCTTGTCCTATCCACTCCTACGCTGATGATACCACCCTGCACTTTTCCACGTCTTTTCATAGACGTCCAACCCTTCAGGAGGTAAACATTTCACGCAGGGAAGCCACAGAACGCTTGACTTCTGATCTTTCTAAATTTTCTGACTGGGGCAGAGCAAACTTGATATTGTTCAATGCCTCAAAAACTCAATTCCTCCATCTATCAACTCGACACAACCTTCCAGACAACTATCCCCTCATCTTCAATGACACTCAACTGTCCCCTTCTTCTATACTAAACATCCTCCGTCTGTCCTTTACTTATAATTTGAACTAGAAACTTCACATCTCATCTCTAGCTAAAACAGCTTCTATGAAGTTAGGTGTTCTGAGACGTCTCCGCCAGTTTTTCTCACCCTCCCCAGCTGCTAACTCTGTACAAGGGCCTTATCCGTCCATGTATGGAGTATGCTTCACATGTCTGGGGGGGGGTTCCACTCATACTGTTCTTCTAGACA
Source organism: Scylla paramamosain (assembly GCF_035594125.1). Lineage (NCBI taxonomy): Eukaryota > Metazoa > Arthropoda > Malacostraca > Decapoda > Portunidae > Scylla > Scylla paramamosain. Next base: position 16,057,161 of record NC_087152.1, read on the forward strand.
GGGTGGAATCAAAAGCTTTTCGTCTCATCAACTCCTCTCCTCTAACTGACTGTCTTCAACCTCTCTCTCACCGCCGCCATGTTGCATCTCTACCTGTCTTCTACCGCTATTTTCATGCTAACTGCTCTTCTGATTTTGCTAACTGCATGCCTCCCCTCCTCCCGCGGCCTCGCTGCACAAGACTTCCTTCTTTCTCTCACCCCTATTCTGTCCACCTCTCTAATACAAGAGTTAACCAGTATTCTCAATCATTCATCCCTCTGGAACTCCCTGCCTGCTTCTGTATTTCCACCTTCCTATGACTTGAATTCCTTCAAGAAGGAGGTTTCAAGACACTTATTCATCAATTTTTGACTACTGCTTTGACCCTTTTATGGGACTGGCATTTCAGTGAGCATTTTTTTTATTGGATTTTTTGTTGCCCTTGGCCAGTGTCCCTCCTACATTAAAAAAAAAAAAAAAATGCCTAGTCAAATGCTGCTTTTAACCCTTTCGCTGCTGTTTGGCACATTTTTCAACCGCTCTGAGACATTTCTTTTCATTCTACAGCCATCTTCAAACATTATACAGGCTAAACATAGTAAAATCTATAACTTTTTTATCCCCTTCTTTTTTTGTAGATGCTTATAAAGATTTCATACATTGCTTTTAGTGCTGTTAATTGTCGCATATCACAGTGATGAAAAAAAAAAAGCGATTTAAACATTTAAACACCTAGGGTAGCTAATTGTCTCGAAGCACCTCTTGTAAAAAAAAAAAAAAAAAAAAAAACAGGGAGAGAAAGTGAGAGTTAATTTGCGAGAAGGATGAAAGAATGAAGGTATCAACTAATTCTTGCATTAGTGAGGTGGACGAATAATGGTGGGAGTCAGTAGTAGGTCTTGAGCTTTGAGGCCGTGAGAGCATGAAAATATTAAGTAAAAACAAGCATGAATTACAGATTACATAATTCCCTTAAAATATGCCTCCATTACCATATGAAAAGAACGGGGAGGAAGATTCAGGAAAAGTATGGGATTCTTTCAATCATCTTACCGAAACATTCCTCGTTTTGGAAGAAAACGTATTATCATTATCATGTACGAAAATTTGAGAGTTAAGAGTGCGATGTTACGAATGAAAACAGATTCAGCTTTCATAACACTGCTACGCCCAGATTGAACCTAAAGGTGGCGTGTGGGAATGGATTTTCCGATTTATTTATTCAATAATTTGCGGCAACTGTTTATAGGGCGGTCATGAAAACAATATTTTTTTTTACTTTTTTAATTTTTTTCTTTCTCTTTTCTTTTATGTCACGAATATAAGCGCGTCTAATAAAAGCTATTCGGTGACAGCTGTCAGCTAAGAATAAAAAAAAAAAAAGAGCATAAGAAAATAGGGAAAGCTATAAGAAGCCATCAGACCTACACGAGGCAGTTCCAGTATAAAACATGCTTTCCTATTTGCATAATCATCCCCATCAATATATATATATATATATATATATATATATATATATATATATATATATATATATATATATATATATATATATATATATATATATATATATATATATATATATATATATATATATATATATATATATATATATATATATGACAAAGTGAGTATTTGTCATCACCCATTTAGTTTCTTACAATATCTTGATTTAATGTTTTCCTTTAATAGAATGAGAAATCAATGTGTTGAAATGTAGATTTATGAATAATTAAGGAGAAACTGGAACATTGAAGAGAACTGAAAGTTTTCCTGTCCTAGGGATCAGAAACTAATGTGTAAAAAAAAAAAAAAAAGTGAATACTGTAACACATGATGTAGATCTGCAGGAATAATAACAGGGGACAGAGATAGAAACGAAGCTCAAGATACGTACAATTACACTCGTGTATCCAAAGACGAGTGTGGAAACGTTATATTAGGCACAGGATTTGTGACGGCTGATCGGCTGCTCATGTTTTGCGCCGCCGGAATAGCAAGCCTCTCGCGGATAATAACGTCACGGCGTATAAAAAGGCAGACTAAATCATAAAACTCCTTGAAGCGTAATGGAGCACAGCTTTATTTGTAGTGGGGAAAAAAGTCTGGGAAAAAAAAATAGGCGTCAAAGGCCTTTAACCTGCAGCTGACGCGTGACTGACAATCATGAAATAAATAGTACACACACACACACACACACACACACACACACACATACACACACACACACACACACACACACACACACACAGCAGAATACGATCTCACTCTCACTTACCTTTGAGTCCGCCGCCGTCAGACGCCACCACCTGAATGGCATAAAAGGGTGTTCGTTCACGGTCGAGGCAACACAGAGCGGTGCTGACTCTGGGGGCAAGAAATAACAAAGCATGTAGACTTGCTTCTCCAGGAACGACTGTAAGAAATGATAAGACGAGTCTGAAAGGAGGAAATGAACGCAAGAAGATTCGTAAATTAGAAAGAGAGGAAACAGTGGTGGGAATTAAGAATATAAAATGACATTCACATGTTGAAATTTCATGGTGAGAGACAGCCCTTCCCATGTCAGCCGCCCAAGTTTTTGAGCGGTGGAAAGTTTTGGTTTTTCGTTTATATATTTTTCACACTGCCATGTGTATATTTTTACATGAGGATTCATTATATTGTGCCAGAGGGGAGGTGTGTGTGTGTGTGTGTGTGTGTGTGTGTGTGTGTGTGTGTGTGTGTGTGTGTGTGTGTGTGTGTGTGTGTGTGTGCGTGTGTGTGTGTGTGTGTGTGTCAACGAAAAGAAAGTGATCTTTCTTTTTCTTTTATGAATGAGAAAAATCAACCAAGGAAAAAAATAAAAATAAAAAAAAATAAAAAAACGTGCTTAAACACTGGTCCAAAAAAGATAAAATATACACTTGAAACAAAGCGACCTTGAATGCTGCTATGATGAAGGCACCAGTTGATGACCCCCCAAAAAGAAAAAAAAAAAAAAAAAAACTTTTCAGCATCTGTTCTTTTCACATCCAAGAAAGACAACAGGGCAGGCATTTCAGGCGCGGTTGTTCCCAGACTTTCGCACCCAACACACCATGGAAACACGAACCCCACACAGAAGGAGAGAAGAGAAAAGAAGAAGAAGAAGAAAAAGAAGAAGAAGAAGGAAAAAAAATAAAGGGGGAGGGTTATAGGGAAGAAAGTGACTAAGGTTTTTCTGATACAGGGATTGTTAATTTATTGTGATGATCTGAAATATATGGGAAATGAACAGAAAACAGCATAACATATAGCGATGACGGAAGTTTAGATTACACGTGTTTTTGCTTAAGTTTGTGAAGATACATAAGCTAATAACTTTAATGCAGTTAGTAAAAATACCTGATTAAATGACATGTTATTTAATTTTTGATGTAGAAACGGACAGACGGACAGACAGACAGACACAAACACACACACACACACACACACACACACACACACACACACACACACACACACACACACAGTTCGATACATCCAGGAATCGTAAAATCAAAATTATCGGAACACAAAATGCAAATAAGAAAGCATGTTTTTACATTTGAGAAATTGAGCTGCCACGAGAGAGAGAGAGAGAGAGAGAGAGAGAGAGAGAGAGAGAGAGAGAGAGAGAGAGAGAGAGAGAGAGAGAGAGAGAGAGAGAGAGAGAGCCCCAAGAAATCTTTTAGAACTAGGAAAATCGTAATACTAAACACTTCACTCAGTCAGTTCCAGCAAACAATTATGAACAAGTCAGTATAAATCATAATAACATTACCTGCCGGAGACGGAATCTATGTCAAAAATGGGCTGCCCGCTGAACTCATCAATGACATTCTTCTCGACGGAGTATGAGATGATGGCGTTAGTTCCCTCCCGCGGATCATCGAAGTCCGTGGCCGTCACACTGGTCACCTCCCACCCTGCAGTCACAAGAAGCATCGTCACCCGCCTCGCCTCATATTTACTTATTTACTTAATCTTGTCCAGTGGGTTTGGGTCTGTTTTTTTGTTTTTTACTTGCAATTTATAATCTGGAATGCGTAATTGTCCACTCAGGCTAAGACGGTAAAACCAATAGTGTGGTGTTTACTGTGCGCTGGATGGCCTCACACACTGTCGGCTGCTGTGTAGGTTGCATAATTAGTCCAGTTATAGTTTCGTGGTATAAATGAGTAATAAACAGTAGTGAATCGTATATATATTTTTTTCAAAATGGTCTAGAATAGAGGAGTTTTTATTTCCGAGACTACCTACCACAACTTGTCTAATATTGAAGTGGTGTGTCACGACGGCTGAGTGACGGATGCTATACGAAATAGAAATATCAATGTCTAGATTTCCTAATACATTTATATTACGAACATTATAGTATGTATGAAAATGAGAAGAAATATATTAAAGAATGAAGCCTGATAATGAAGTCGATAAGATTTCCTTAGAATGCATCAGTCAGGTCCTGAGGAGGGAATTTTAGAATAGAATTCCATCAGTCTGAGATGCGAGGCGTAAGAATCCTGAGACAGGATTATCAGAAATGGTGCAAAAGAGTAAGATTTAGGATATTTTCTGATTTCATTAAATGGATTACGAAAAGCAAATATTGTGACATGATATTACAATCGACCCATTGGGGTTTCTGCAAAAGGAATTCTTCCTTTACTAATTCACGGAATAAGTTAACTCGTACAAATAATAAATGCTAAATGCGACCCAGCTTGTAAGTGAGGTCAAATACATTAAGCCCCGCGTTGCCTCAGTACTCTTGACGCCTGAGTATGTGGCCCTCAGCCAGGCCCATAGGTCAAGGGTTATCACTGTTTACCTTCCCCCAGGCGCACATTTACCGGCCAGCCCGCCAGGAGGGATAAGCAGGCAGTGAGCTGTGCGCCGACTGGTCCGTTCTGGATTGCAAATGAAGCCGCTAATTCGTAGCCATGCGAGATAACCACAACAATACGGAGGAGATTCTTCGTGACTGAGGTGAGTCATCAATACTTGCATGTGGTCTTCCTGATGGAGCATGGCATATTTCGGAGGCTGATTCATTTGCTGGTTTTATCTAGGGTCCCTTGGTCGTGAACACTAAAGGAGAAGAGAGCGTCGATTCTCTCGGGACGCGAGGCAGGCGAAGGAAAGAGCAGATAACAGGCAAAAGATTGGAACATTAAGTAACAGTCAAGTGTGGAAACGAGAAATTCCTGCACTGCAAGAAAACAAACAAAGTGAGGACTGTGCGATGAAACTAAAGCTAATATCGAAACACGAAATATAATGAGTGGACTACCATCTAGCCCCACTAGCTGTATTGCTTTCCCACGTCTGTTCGCCGCAGGTACCTGCCTGCTTCGGCATTCTCAGGCACTGTAGCGTTGATGGTCATGTTGGGGAAAAAACGGTGCGTTGTCGTTAATGTCCTTCACGTTGACGTGCACCTCGGCGCTGGCTGTGTGCGGCCCGTCCGTTACCCACACCATAAGCCTCCACCGAGCGCGCCCCCGAGGCGCGTCCCGATCCAGTGCCTGCGGCAAAAGGTAAAGCGTGAAAACACCTGAGTCACGATAATGTGTGAAACAAAAAAGGACTCAAATATGTAGTGCACAGTAAAATAAAAGATTAAAACTTTAGCTATTTCACAAGGAAAATACGTTTTCTAATCACATCACAGTAATTTGTTAACCTGTAGTAGGTGGAGGTGCCCCGAGTGGCGGCTGATGGAGAAGCTTGGGTGAGTGGCAGAGACACCGTCCCCTTCCAACGTGTACACAAGCCTCCCCTGGTCACTCGCGTCTCCATCGCGTGCAGATACCTGAGTGGGCGGCAAGTAGCGACAATTCAGTTATCAAATGATCAACACTGAAGTACGAGAGATGAAAAGGTTTGGATCTTTCGGACTCAAATTCAGCATTACAAAAAAGCGGCACTATATTAAGAATTAGCATGGACACTGATTAATTAAGGCTTACCTGCAGAATGAGTTTAGGGAGGTGACTGTCGTCCTCCTCTGTGATTTGGGTCTCCAGCACAGGACGAGGGAAGGAAGGGGCGAGGTCGTTGACATCCTTCGCTCGCACTGACACTCGCACGAAGGCTCGTTCCTCCCCAGCCAGACCCGCCACTATGATCTCGTACTGACATCAAGGCTAAACATTAGTATCACACACACGAACACACACACACACACACACACACACACACACACACACACACACACACACACACACACACGCGCGCGCGCGCGTAGTAACAAACGTCAGTGATTTTTCCTTATCGTCTCGTGCCTACATATGTATAGTATAGCATAGTAGTCCTAGTTCTCCATCATGATCCTACCTCTCGTCTCAACTGTCCTCACCTGGTGTTCTATTTCCTGACGCCCGTTGTTTCCTTCAAGCTCTCCTAGTGGGACAAATAGCTTTGGTTTCTCCACATTTCATAGTTATGTGATGTTTCTGCCACGTCCATCCACTTTAAGCTATCTATGATTTATTCCGTTGTATCCCTTTTCTGACCATTGGTGAGTCTCTATTTCAGAACTTAAGACACACTTGATTTCTCATTCATAATGTACAAGATTCTGCTGTGTAATATAATACTGACGGAAAATAAGACCACGTGCGTTTCTCCTAAGAAAGAGATGACAAACTCTCCATTATATTAGTGTGTTTACGGGGCACCACTCCTCACCCCACCCTATGTCTTCCTTTGATTTGAAATTTATGAGTCTGTTTTGCACCGAGCGCTCGGCCTAGTGTATATGTGTATTTCTACTCAATCAAAAATTCTATTTGTAACCTTTGTTATGCTGATAGAATACCCAGTGGCTGATCATTCACCTTTCCTTCATATAGAATATAATACTAAAATAAAAGCTGTATATACTTTTTTATAATTTTGGTTGTGCCGCGTATGGTTAGATGGAGAGGTCAGAGGTTAAGATACGTGTTGTGTGTATTCATACGTTCCTCCCTCCTATTGAATATAATGGAGCAATGAATACTGTTCCTCCATATTTGATCCGGGCCACCCACTGCTTAATTTAGAGGTCGGAGGTGAAGGTACCTGTGCTTCTGTATTCTGCAGTGCCTCACTACTCAATTTCACTCCTCGAGGCAGAGAGTGAACTAATATGGACAAATTACGCTATCAGGTGCGGTTATATCTCTTGGAGTTAGCAATAAAGAAAGAAAATACACCTCCAACCGCACCAAATAAGTAATAAATCCGCTATGCGCTCCCCCACAGCTCTGTACACTAGTGAACTCAATTAGGAGACTTACCCTGTTTTTGGCTTCATAATCAAGCGGCGCTGTGAGGGTGAGGTGGCCGGAGCGGCGTCCCACCACGAACAGACCCCCCGCAGCCCCGCTCACTAGGCGATACTCCACCGAGGCGTCTGGAGAGAGAGAGAGAGAGAGAGAGAGAGAGAGAGAGAGAGAGAGAGAGAGAGAGAGAGAGAGAGAGAGAGAGAGAGAGAGAGAGAGAGCATAAAAAGACTTATCAGTATTATGTACTTAAAACGAAATTGGACCGAAATTTTCCGCTGATTTACAGATATTAGCGCGGTAAGAATCTTCTCCACTTGGGACTGAAATAACATATCACGCTTATGTCTAGAACACGTGAAAAGAACTGCGCAGCATTGCCATCATCATCATCATCATCATCATCATCATCATCATCATCATCATCATGAGAGGGACGAGTTTAAGGTCAAAGCATAACATTCAAAACCCACGTCAAGCTCGGTACTGTGGCGTGGGATATGTGGACGGTAAGGCGTTCGTACTGCGTCCCAAGCGACCGACATTCGCACGAAAACGTTTTCGCGAAGTATATATATATATATATATATATATATATATATATATATATATATATATATATATATATATATATATATATATATATATATATATATATATATATATATATATATATTAGACATATAAGTGTTTTGTTCCAGTCGATGCATATGCAAAACTTTCTTTTTCGCTGTGAATGACACGCATGAAATTTACTTGAAAAATACAAACACAGACAACAAAACAGGTAACAACTATTCGCAAGCAAATACAGCGACAAGCCTGCCATTTCATAGGTACATCGCAGTTTTTATATGGAAACTTGATGCCTTTTCCTTTTTCATAATGGATGAACAGGTACAGCTCACAGTGGCGTTCACATGTGATGAAATATATTCTAGTGTGAGGATCAGTCTGTTGCAAAACAGGTTATTTTGTTGCACACATTGAAATTTTGCAGCAGTGAAAGTCTTATCATGTTTGTAGGTAAGGCAGCTGCAGTGTATGATTGTAATCTGAACTTGGTGAAAATGATTAGTTCACAATGGTGGAAAACTTCCAGGGAAACATTTGGAGGCTTCCCAAACCTGGAATTTCCTAGGAAATTCGTAATGTATGTCTGTGTTTCCATATCCGTACAAGCTTTTAATGATTTTATCATGATGTTTGAGAGGTGACGAATCTCTTTATTTCACCAGAGTAAATACAGGACAACTAATTAATTAATCAGGAAGTCATTTCAAACGCTCTTCCATCATCACCAAAGTTGAGTTTATCGCCGGAAAACCACTGGTGATCCGGAAGAAGTCCATGCTAAGTCGCCAACTGCTGAACCATTTCTGCGTGTTGCCCAGTTTATGATCACGTTTATGATCCAGCTAAGTAGTTAGAAAAAGGGAAAATAAACCTGACTTTAAAAGGACGCCATCACAGATAGATAGATAGACAGTTTAATGCTCATAAGTACTGTACACCATTACAAACAATAATTATGAGAAAAAGGAAAAAAAATCATAATACACCTAATCACACGTACCCTCTTATGATTCACAGAAAATCATAAAGAAAACCTCCTTATTTAAAATGCAACACAAAGATAAAATGGAAAAATCAAAATTATCTAAATTCATAAAATAAAACAAAGTACTAATTAATATTGAAAGGCACGATATTTGTAATTACTTGAGAAACACATCCATCCACCCACCGACCCAAACAGCCACCCACACACACACACACACACACACACACACACACACACACACATCTCCACCCACCCACAAACACACACACACACACACACACAAACAAGACAACTATCTCCCGACACTAAAAGCTCTGCCGGGATTGGAACATCAATACAACGCCGTAACACAGGATAAAAACCACAGGAAACAACCACACCACAAAAAAGCGCCATCATCACCGTTGTATTTTTTCCCTCTTTTTATTTCATCGTCAGCAGCGGTAGTTTTCGTCATCATCGTCATTCTCTTTCCGCGGCGAACTGGATGAACAGTACTGGAGTGAGGAAAAAGCTCTCTCTCTCTCTCTCTCTCTCTCTCTCTCTCTCTCTCTCTCTCTCTCTCTCTCTCTCTCCCATAAGCTGAGTACGAACACTTTTTTTTTCGTCTTTTTTTCACAACTTCCGTCGCTTTACAGATGACAACATAGCCCGTTTATAAATGATTAAATGAAGTAATATAAAAAATCCTTGAGGTAATATGGTGAACGCCATATATATATATATATATATATATATATATATATATATATATATATATATATATATATATATATATATATATATATATATATATATATATATATATATATATATATATATATATATATATATATATATATATATATATATATATATATATATATATATATATATATATATATATATATATATATATATATATATATATATATATATATATATAGCTGTAAATCTATTGCCTGTTTCTTTGTTATTTTTCCATTCAGGATTTCCTCTTCTTAATCCTGTTGAAAAAAAAGGAATCCTGTTTTCTCTCTCTCTCTCTCTCTCTCTCTCTCTCTCTCTCTCTCTCTCTCTCTCTCTCTCTCTCTCTCTCTCTCTCTCACTTTTCGCACATTCTAATCAAGGAAAATTATTCTTTCCTCTCAAACTCAATTGAATGTCCGTGTAACTGTTTTTAAATATGTACTGCAAGTACGGCAAGTGTTCTTAAATCTTGTTATAAAAAATGTGTTGAAAAAATGGAAGCATAAAAGAATAATCTTGCACAGACGAGGAAGCTTGATTTTAGTTCAGAGCGTTTCCATTCCACGCCCGGACTGTCTGAATTTACCAGTCATGTGGAGAGAGAGAGAGAGAGAGAGAGAGAGAGAGAGAGAGAGAGAGAGAGAGAGAGAGAGAGAGAGAGAGAGAGAGAGAGAGAGAGAGAGACTGGGAGGAGGCAGGGTGGGCGACAGTCAGACAGGCAGTCAGACAAACACCAGGAGACAGACAGACAAAGACAGTCAGAAACACAGGCAGACGTATAGGCAAACACACATTCACACACACACACACACACACACACACACACACACACACACACACACACACACACACACAAAAAGAGAGAGAGAGAGAGAGAGAGAGAGAGAGAGAGAGAGAGAGAGAGAGAGAGAGAGAGAGAGAGAGAGAGAGAGAGAGAGAGAGAGAGAGAGAGAGAGAGAGAGAGAGAGAGAGAGAGAGAGAGAGAGAGAGAGGAGAACGAGAGTGTGGTAAAATTGCAAATTACACATCCTATGGACCATTCGAGGCGATTTATGTCTGTAATTTCGTATAGGTCGAGGTACATGACTGCGAACTGCATCTGATGCATAGAATTCAATACCCGCGCTCGATGAATTTAGTGAACCAAACCTTTGCATAATTAGGAGCATTGTCGCCATTTCTTACCGTGTTTCATTGAGGAGTTCCGTTCCTCTCTCGAACTATGTAGGATGAATCTTTACTTTTCCTAGTGATTCATATTTCAATAACTTTTAAGTGTTATGCTATTTCATCTTTGGGGTCTTTTTTTTTTCTTTCTCACTCAGGAAAGAGAGCCCATTTTTACCATGTGCAGCTTTTCTCGAATATAAAAGTTAAATTTTTACTTTTCCCTAATGATTCATATTCTAGTAGTATTTCAGTATATGATTTCTTCTCTGTGGTTTATACGAGTGATTTTTTTTTTTCAGGAAGAACAGTCCGTTCTTGCCATGTGTAACTTGTCTCAGTTATGTATGATGAATCTTTAATTTTCCAAGTGATTCATATTTTAACAACTTTGTAGTGTTACGTAAGTTCTTTGTGGTCTTCTGATCGGATGGTTTTTTTTTTTTCCCTCTTAGGACGATTAATTACTTTTAGAGGGCCATATTAGCGCTTTTTTTTTTCGATTCCTTTTGCCTCCTCCTTCACGCACACATAATTATTTTTTGGGTTATCGTACTTCCGAAGTATTAGAATCTTGGGAAGGTCCGTATCATTAATTTTTGCTGCTGCTCATTCGTCAGACTCGAATTCCTGGATCTCTTTTCAGGTATAGCATAGGAGTTGCTTCTTCAAATAATAATAACAATAATAATAATAACAAGAACAAAAATAATAACAATAGTAACAATGATAATAATAATAATAATAGTAGTAGTAATAATAATGACTAATAATAGTAATAATAATAATAATAATAATAATAATAATAATAATAATAATAATAATAATAATAATAACAATAATAATAATAATAACAACAGAAATTCTAACTGATTTATGCTCACAATATTTGGTCCTGTCATGCATTGATCCTATGACGTGGTAAAATTAATATTTAAAGCAAAACACTCACCCGGGCTTCTAAATCAAGATTCCAACTATTTTTGCTGTGAATTCTAATGTTATTATGATTTTTGCTTTTGGTTTTGATTCTCAGAAAGAGTGAGTAAATGAATATGCAGCACCTTACTTTATGAAGTTGATAATATCACATGGACATAACATATACGTAGAGTCAAGCTCTAGGAAAGCTTCTGTGGGTCTTGCGTAAAAGCAGTAAAATACAGTCAGTAACCTCCATCACTTAGTTCCATTGTATTTCTAACTTCTTAGCATTCGTGAGTTCTCAGAGGAGGTGAAATATATTACTTGTCATGTGTGGTGAGGAGATTGTCAGCACACCAAAGGACTTAAGCTTGAGGGAAAAACAATACAATTCACAAGAGCGTTTGTTATATGCTGTTTCCCTGTTTTTTTTTTTTTTTTTTTTTTGGGGGGGGTGGGGGGAACGGCATTAGATCGGAGTTTATTTATTCATTTAATTATTTATTAGTTTATCATTGATTAATTGATTAATTAATTAATTTATTGATTGATAGATTTTTTCTTTTATTTATTTTCCCATATCCGAGCTCCCTGATACACTAAAAAGGAGCCTCTATTATTTACGATAAACTTACATTATCATGTTGACCTTTGTCGTTAAAGGCTCTTTGAATCTCTTTACTTACAAGAAATTGCATTTATAGTACTTGAATTTTTATTATTGATAGTGGTGATGGACAGTGCATGTCAGATTTCAGACATCCCAGGTTAAATCAAGTCAGCAAGCTTCAGAATTTAACTTGATGTCAATACGAATGGACAACTCGCAATATCGCATCTTCGTGGACGTGGATGGATTAGTTTATATAGTTATTTGTGTTAAAGCAGATATACTAAACAACATGTGTATCAGATCTGAATTTGATATTATACGAGTGCGGAGGACCAACTCATACACTGTTACATCTTAGTGACGTGTATGGTTCCTTGTATTAGGTTGCGTGTGTATCAGATTTGAATTTGGTGACGATAGGAATAGTGGTGTATAAGTCACACTATTCCAGCCTGGTAAATAGCTAGATTTATTTACAAGATGGTGAAGGGAACACGGACCGCAGGCTTCTCATTCTTTATTCCTCAGAACGTACTCTCGTCTGCAGTTCAGAGTATCATCGAGCTAAAATCACGTTTAGGTAAGTAAAACCGACTCTCATTTCCTCTACGCAGCGATATTTTTGACGCACACAAGTCTTTACGCTTTCGTGATGCGAGCGGCGTGCTTCCATAAGTCTGCACCAACAGGCTACAAGCACGAAACCATTAAACCATAAGTGAACGTTACGTGAGCGAGGCGGGCGTTCTCACGGTTGATGTTGAGTGTTGTTATCGCGGCGGTAAATCGTTAGTGTTACGCTCTGAAAATATGTGTTGCTGTACCCAAGCAGGGCAGGGCTACAGTGCCGTCCAACACTTAGTATCGCCAGTTTTTCTCTATCCCCGAAACCTAACGTGACTATAAATAAAGGGAATGTGTAGGAGAACAATATTACTTGCAGAGAAGAACGTTTACCTTACATACTTAGGGAGTGTGGTAGGAGTATTTTCTTAAGTTCTCCAAGTTTAATAGGGCAAAAGCTCTCTAGTCATTCTCTTGTCATAAAATGGTAATGAGGTAATAATTTATGGCAACTCCACTTTACACTTTTACTTTTCCTTCATTCCTGCTTTATAATATATTCTGTTTCTGTTTAAAATTAATCTTTTTTCCCTCTACCAAGCTTTTATGATCGCTCACCAAGTTGAAATTTCCGTCGAAATCAATTCGTCAGTTATTTACGTTATCCTAAATGTAATCTTTATGTAAAACACTAACATTTATATTCTAACACTCATACAATATTGCACGTGTATTGATGATATCACGTATATGTGTCTGTTATTTCGGGTGTGTTATTTCATAACGAACTTTTCGCTCTACATGATACAGCTGAATCACTCAACACTACCTATTCTTACTATGTGAGGATCAGACTGTAAGCTATATATATATATATATATATATATATATATATATATATATATATATATATATATATATATATATATATATATATATATATATATATATATATATATATATATATATATATATATATATATACAAACTACATATTTATAATAATAATAAGTTTAAGGAAAGGAAGCTTTTCCTTCATTACGCAATAAACATCCCAAAGAAAGATCTGGATGGTCTCTCTGGAGGAACGGCATCTCATAGAAGTTTTCAAATACCTTGCTTATTCTAATCCAAGTAAATTGTGTTATTTGATTACACTTCTCGAGGAGAAGGAATGAAATTTAAGAGAAGCAGAGATACAGCTAGAATACACCAAATATTTCTTCCCCAACGACGTCGTTAGCGAACAGGAATAAGCTTCCATCCCCAGGCGAGCTGTGGAACACGACAAATTCATTAAAAAGATATCCACTCGACCATTACCTCCTTCAAGTAGATGTCCGTTGAGCTATGAGGTCGTGTGGCCTATTTCTGTAAATTTTACATAACTCTGGTGCGCGATTACACTTCCCCAATAAAAACATCCAGTGTGCTCACCAACTCACGCGCACTTTGAAAAATTGCTAAATGATTGGCCATTAGCGGATTCCCCATTAGCGGTTCGCGTCGGATGGCAGAGTAGAGTCATTTACTTAGATACAATTGCATATTCTGATAAACGATGAAAGCAATGGATGCGCTGCGCCTGTATACATAGAGACACGAACATGATTCTTTCTTACAATTTCACACATCACTGTCTTTCCCAGTTCATCGCGCTTAGGTTCATCCGGTGCTCGAGTCGCTGTTCGAAGCTCTTCTTTAGGCACGGCGTGGCGGGTCAGGGGTTGAAGTTCATAGTTAATGAAACGAAAAAATGGCACAGGTGGACTATCGGACCATACGAAAGGCAGAGAAGCTTTTCCTGGACATTATATCCACAGCGCCATCTAGAGAGCACCAAATACACGCACACACGAACACAAACACGGATGTAATATACAAATGCTGGGCCGGAAAAAAGCAAGGAGGGGTAGTCAAAGGAAACAAAGGAAAAAAAGACACGGGTTTTGCGACATCATAAAATACGGCACAAGAATAACAGAAGATGTACACAAAAGGGAAGGAAGATTCATACAAGGCTATAAATACCTAGAGAGAGAGAGAGAGAGAGAGAGAGAGAGAGAGAGAGTCACTCCCGAGAACTACATAAACAGGAACAAAGGCAGTAACATTACAGAGAAAAGTAAAAATCAACAACAGGACCAGTGGCAGTTAGATACCGTTATTGGATAGTTTGCCTTGGTAGTATTGGATAGTTTGTCTGTTCCTTCTTGGGTTTTGGCGCTGTGGTCGTGGACAGCTGTTGGGATGTATGTAGGTAGTGTGCTTAATGTCCTGTTCATGTCTGTTCCACTACACACATTAAAAGATTTTGTACTCGTAAGTCATTCTTTTGCTGCTCTACCAGACATGATCAGTCATAGTTCTTAGTCAAAGTAACCTTAAGCACACACATTTTTTTCATGTTTCGTTAGTTTTTCCGTCAGTCTCAAGTCCCATGATCGGCTTATCTTATTTATCAGGTTTCGTAAGGAGATTGTCGGTAGATTTAAAAACACTTGTCATTCTGATTTTGGACTTGCTTTCGGACTGTCTTCCTTAGGGACTGGCACTCTCAGTGAGCTCTTTTTTTCTCTTCCCTATTTTTCCTTGCCGTTGGTCAGTAACCTTTCCGCATAAAAAAAAAAAAAAAAAGGAAAAAGGTCAGAGCTGGAAAACCGAGTGCGCTTAACTGGCCACGACTATACACACAGCGGACGGAAAGATGTACAGACACAAAAACTGTGAAGGACTTTAAGCATTTATCGTTGTCAGTGCTTTAATTGTGAGAATACGAAGCGATGTAAGTTAATTTCATCAGCGATTAGAGAGGAGAGGACTTTCTTAATTTTGTTCTGAGAAACGAATAAGATATTGAAGGCATGAGAAAGGCAGATGTTCATCGAGAATTCAAGGGTGTTGGCTGGAGGAAAGCTACACTTCATCCTTCGTCCCTTGGCAACACACCTGGGATGTTTGGGCACTGCAGAAAAATGTCCTTACTATTATCACTCGTATAAATAACACAAGTAATTCACTAGACTCTTCAATGTTAGTAAATAGTGGAAGAAGAAATGGGTAAAGGGATCACTGTGAAGGATTGCAAACTCTTCTCAGCGGTTTGTCTTCCTTGTTTTTCTTTTTTTTTTCTTTTTTTTTTTCTTTCTTTTTTAGAGAATAGAGGGAAAGCGGTCAATAAGCGGGATTCATTGTTTTCAGTGGCCTGACTCTTTCACACATAAAATACAATCATACTAAAACTAATCAGTAATGTAGAATATCTGCACATTCAACACTAATTACGATTGTTGACCTATTGTGTATTGACTTATTAACTTAGATTCCCCGAAATCCATTTAGCTGCACACCACAATAAGCCTGCAATCGGTGCGGGCGCGTGCGAATGGCAAGGTTGTAGCTACTAATTTTAGCTTCATGGAAACCACAGCGTTCCCAAGCACCAGACTCACAGCAGGCAGAACATTTCCATTATGCAGCAGCCATGTCACACTACAAAGTTTACTGTTCGGTAGTGCCAGCAGCCTTGGGACCTCCAAAGGCCATCATGCAGAGTTTTTACATGAAGCACTTATGAGACAAGCAAGCATCTGTCAGTTGTTGAATTGGCATGAGCTCTTATGCAGCAGCCAGGCCACACAACAAGGCTTGCTGTTCTTCGGGTTGACACCAGCTTTGAAACACTATCATGCAAATTTTCATGCAAAGGATTCTGTCACTTGTTAAACTCTCAGCAGATCGTGGAGAAAACTGTCATAACAATCGAAACGTTTGAAACATTTGAAAAAAAAAAAAACTTATTCACCACCTAAATTTACTAGTGCATGCGAATTTTAACTTGGTTTACGGTTTGACTTATTTAAGGTAGTTTTTCGAACCATTATGAAGGGGCTCAGGTACGTAATTAGTTAACTCAGCAAAGCACAAAGATGAGATATTACATTACATAATCCTGAAATAATGAGTTTAGAGACCTGGAAGACGAAAGAACAATATTCAGGAATCAAACAACATATCACTCTTGGTTTTCCACTGTGTATATGTTCTCTCCCAACAATAAGTCCTCTGATCCAGTGACAAGCTGTAACAAAGCATGCTAACCGATGGATTCTAGCAGATCAGGTCCTTAGGATTTTGGAGAAACACCAAACACGGTGGAAATGATAAGATTCCTTGATTTCTGACCAAAACTATATAAATCAGAGAAAATAAGATACCCCATCAGAAATAGCAAAACAATCTCGCAGTCTGTCTACAATTACCTTCCTGACGATAAAGCACTTATTCTAAAGAGGATGCCATTAGACTCCCAATCAGAAATGCTCTATCAACAAGGCTGCTCATGGGCCGACCTGCAACATTCGCCACTGCCAAGAAAAAGAGAAACTTCCACGAAAATCAGCGAAGAAAGACAATGTTCCCAGAGGACATGAAGCACAGCATTCCGGTTGTGTTCCAGATACTGCAGTCTCCCATGAATACGTAAAAAAAAAAAAAGAAAAAAGAAAAAAAAGGAAAAGAAAAAGAAAAGAAAAAAAAACAAGCTTCTCCTGGAATGAAGTGCTCAATAATGCAGATTAAAGCAGACTATGTACGAGTATCCATGATAGATGAGGAAATAAACTCCCTAGAGACGCCGAAGCAGACCGCCATTACCAGCACCACAACAACAACAATCAGCACCATTACCACCACCACCATCATCTACCATTGAAAAGATGCGGTGTTTCCTTGCATGCATGTGTTTGTTGCACAGAAAGTAAAACACTGAGTAAAAAAGAAACAAGATCAGATGAAACGAATACAAATAAAGTGATAAGGCGCTCCTATAGATAAAAAAAAAAAAAAAAGATGGAAAGGAGAAGAAAAATAATAAGCTGAAACTGTTTACGTAAGAAAGTCTCGAAGTATAGTAGGCATATAGTACATTTCTACAGTATGGTCAGTATAGGTAAACATGATCCATATTCTCAGAGTTACGAAGGAAACTTGAAAACGGACAAACTAATGGAACTTTTTTTTTACACGGGTCAAGCAAGTGACCTGAAATTTCGATGAGAACCGTACTGATGAATGGATGGATGCCTTACTCTCGCAGTCATGAAGGAAACTGTAAGGGAGCCAAGTATATGACTCTTCTACTAACTGGCGGCAGCAAGGTATGTAAAATTTTGATGAGAAACTGCACGAGTAAACGGAGAACTTAATTTTGAGGTTACGTTGGTTACTTTTAAAAGGAAGCCAAATTAACCCTTTTACATTGCTGCGGCTTCTCCTTGGACTCGACAAAAATAGTCTGGTGTAAGTTTAGAGTTTAATTATCAAAGATATCCCTGACAGCAAAATTAAAAGTAGTGAAGAAGTTGAAAAATCTCTAAATGTAACTGTATTTTATCTCAGTAAAGTTTTTCAGGGTTACTCTCATAAAACAATGTCTAATGTGTCATCAGCAGTCAGAGGTTTAATAAGACTGTTTTTACAATGGCCCAGCAAGTGACATGCTATTTAGAGCTATACACTGGAAGCCACACCCCCGGGTGATGCGCCATACCGAATATAATTGTCTGTGTTCCTGCTCGTGGCGTCACAATTAGACATGCCTTGTGGTCAGAAGGCGAATGCTCAGGGTTGCAAGATTTCTGTCCTCTTGAGAACCACGAACCAATAAAAAAAATTGTGGATTAGCATAGGTGGTGGTGGCGGTGATGATGATGATATAAAGATGTATAACAACAATAGTATGTACCAGAATAAGAAAAATAATAAATGAAATTCTTGATTATATTTCAGGGGGGTGTGAGAGATATATTTTTCTTGAGAGGAGAGAAATAATTTTGGCTTGCAGATTCAGGTCAGCGTTCTTTTCTAAGCAAATAAAGAAATAAAAGAAAAAGTATCGACGGCATAAATAAAACAATAAACCTGACCAGAAAGATGCAAAGTTTCTGTACCATAAATTTAATAAATAGTTTCCTTTTACAATAGATTCTTTTGAGATTTTTCAACAAAGGCATGAAAAAAAGTTCTTCCTTCCATTTGTGTCAGAAGAGTGATGGCGCGTCAAAAATGTCATTCCTGAATTCCTTGCCATTATTTTCACCTAGATAAAAAATTCCGTGCTGCTCGAAAATTTGTCATTACAGATTTTCCCTGTTGTCTATAATTCTTCGAGTCCTGCAGGATTTTTTTGGATTAATTAACTATGATATTATTTTGATAAGTATATTTTCAATTTTTCCCGCTACAGACACTCGCGTATCCCGAATGCACGCTGACGAGAGAAATCCATTCCGATTTCAATAATATTTTCCTTTTCTTCTATTTTATTATTTTCAGACAACAACGAATCATAAAATATTGTTCTGTTTCTCGCAGCGTTGGTCTCTGATCTAGGCCTGCAGTCCCTCACCTGTGATATCTCGAATTTCAGAAAAGATGGAAATGTAAACCCTAAAATAACTAGATATTTACAGGAATGTGAATATTTTATACCTCAGTATGAGATAATATTTGAAAGATCAGTGGAAAACAAGGGAAAAATATTCTTTAGCCAAGCCATATCAAAACCTGTGAAAAAAAAGTTAACCTGTAAAGAGCTTAAGTATATTAACCACAATGTAATTTAATGCACTTACCCGAAGTGTTAGTGGTGGCGTGAAGTGTCAGCAAGACCACTGGCGCCGTGTTCTCCCTCACGAACACCTCGTACATGGGCTGAGTGAACGCCAGGTTACCCACTGCTGTCAACTGCGTCACTGCCAACCGAAAAACATTGTGCATCAAAAAGAAGAACTACTGACCCATTTATCACCCCAGGCACCAGCCACTGCTCGACTCCCCGGTGGGTGGTGGACACAGGCAATTCTTCATCTCTTTCATGAGTCTCTCGCTCGTATTCTTAAACATTTCTATACCTTATGAACAGACTGTATTATAAATTCTAGGGGGGATTTCAAGAGTTCCTGTGGCTCCAGTGATAGTTAAACAAAGACTCTACACGTACAAAGTGGGAAAATATCTATGAGAGCCCGACTAACTCTTTCAGCAGCCTTTGAAACTACTGGAGAAATCGTAAAGCGTTTAGAATACCAACCTTTTTACCAAGTTCTGCCTGTCTGTCTGTGTTTACTCTCTGTTTTCCACCACCTCTACCTGCTCTTTCTTTTAATTCAAACTGGTGATATCTGATCTTAACTATCACCATGTCTTACAAGAGCCATCCCGACACTGCTCTCTCCATTGTTCTTTGTTCTTTAACGCAAGTAA
Organism: Scylla paramamosain; assembly: GCF_035594125.1. Taxonomy (NCBI): domain Eukaryota; kingdom Metazoa; phylum Arthropoda; class Malacostraca; order Decapoda; family Portunidae; genus Scylla; species Scylla paramamosain. The sequence goes on from NC_087152.1 coordinate 16,077,241, forward strand.
TTTCCATTGACCTATTTACATTGCGTGCTTCACATCCACACGCTAAAGGTGTTGAATGATACCTAGACACACACACACACACACACACACACACACACACACACACACACACACACACACACACACATTCCGCATTCCAAGCGTAATATAATATCATTAGTGACTTAGGTTACGCTTGCAATTAATGCTCTCCACCCTAAATGAATAGTTCTTATATTTCGTGTTAATAATCTTATTACGTCTCACTTCCTGACCCAAGTAATTAGATCCGCAGACGTGAAGAATTCCACCCTAAATGTTAATTACGTATATGTGTTTATTATTTTTAACATTAGCTCCCCTCTTCTTGATCATTTTTAGACATGTAACAAGACTTCCATTCTCAAATTAATTAACATTTCTCATTACCTTTATGGGATAAGATGATGTCGGTGTAAGCGTACTCCTCACATTCTCTCTCTCTCTCTCTCTCTCTCTCTCTCTCTCTCTCTCTCTCTCTCTCTCTCTCTCTCTCTCTCTCTCTCTCTCTCTCTCTCAAACAAACAAACAAACAAAAGCTAGGATTTATTACGATAATGGCACACCATATAAAGCTGGACTACCGCCAGCTTCTTCAGTGTTGAAAAATAGTCTTGTTCGATTTTCCCACTGACATTACACTCAGGATTTCCATAGTATCATATTTTCACAATTAACCCAAGCAACTTACATCTAAGAGGATCCAAAATTAGGAGTATAGACCAGAGCTGGAGGTGGGACTGTAGAGGCGACACGGAGCAAACCAGCACGCAGGTGTCTCTCCCATTCTGGACAACTGAAGGCAGCATCGATCAGCTTGCTCCACCCGCGGGATATGTGAGGCGTCCCCTTACCCCCTCTGCTTAGGGTGGTCTCTCATAAATACAGTAATGGTCAAAAGTCGAGTAACCTATAGCTCATATCTCTAATGTGATTTATATTCCACTCAGCCTGGAGTACTCTGATGTGCTAAGAATCAATCAGTTGTCAGGTTTCGTTTCTATATTACAAGTAGATTAGAGAACTTAAGCTTGAGGAAAAATGCGGAGAAAGTAAGGGATGAATGTTACTCGACTTCTGACAGACTGTACGACACAATTATGAATGACAATTATGAATGAATGAATGAAATGAAGCACGACAGGGACACCAAACGACCTTAAAATATGCCCCTCCGTGCTTGCAGACGAGAATCGAAGTCATGCAGTTGTGTTGAGCATGTCCACACCACAAGGCAACCAGTGGGGTATCTTGCTAACGCGACCCACGGCTGCTATAAAGTAGACCAAGTAAAGAATATAGGTATCTTCTTGATCTCATTGCCCTCGCTACACCCATAAACAGTCGCTATTATTTCATCCAGTAAGACCCTAAACACCTGGATCTTAGTTAAGTCTTATACCTCACACCACCAAACAGAATCCTTATTCTTGACTGGGAGACGTGAGCTTTGAGTACTCTGAGAATCTGGCGAACTAAGTTAAGGAAAATTTCGCTCCCATTCCGGCTTACCTTGAAGAGACGGAAGGTTCTCCGAAGCAAGGAGGTTCACAATCGAGGTAACAAAAATGCTTCCCAGAACGAAGACTTGCAATGCAGATCATCGGCGGCGCTCACCACAGATGTCACCGCAGGGGTCTCCAGGTGTCTGGGTCCGCGAACTTTTGGAGTTCAACGCCAACATAAAGCAAACTTTCGCATTAAGGTGCCTCGCGCTTTGAGATGACCACCAAGGGGGCGAGGTGCTCTGTCCATGTCGCCTTCTCATTCTAGTTTCCAAACGTTGTATGCAGATTAAATCGAAAGTTGGTGGTTCTCATGTTGTTTTGTCAGACTAACTAGACATCATCCTTAAAAAAAATATCGTTATTCATACTATTGATATCCTGATATATATATATATATATATATATATATATATATATATATATATATATATATATATATATATATATATATATATATATATATATATATATATATATATATATATATATATATATATATATATATATATATATATATATATATATATATAATACTTAGAGTTTTTAGTTTTCACGACGCCTTGGTTTCTTGCTTAACCACTTTAGAGGTGCTCTCAGAAGCCGTATTTTGCAGGACAACACTATCAGCTCATATTTAGCAAGCTCTGTTAGTCCCGTCTGCGTTCGAGTGGCATTTGAGGCTGGTGACACTCAGTTTGATTGGACTGGGCTGTGATTGGTCCTGAGGCCAACTCACACCCGCTGACAAACTATTACTCTTCAGGAATAAATGCGAGTAGTTCATGCCAGGGTCACCCAGAGTTTCGATCACTGTGGAGAGTTTTAGAGACACTTGTTCTAACTAACATTTCACGCGGCCGCACCTCGGAAATCATTATGCCCGGGAAATTTACTGAAGTGAGGAAATAGCTTTTAATTCCATTACTACTTGTGGGTTCTTGACTCAAGCAGCAATGGAATAAAATGGAATGATATTTAGAGGTATTCCTGCGCGAGAATGAGTAATAAAGTGTTCAGAACAGCATCTGTCTTTTCAAGGCTTGGGGCTAGACATGCTCAAAAAATCAGTAATGAAAATAAATGATTAATAAAATGGTTTTAAGCTCTTTCAAATTCCGGTTCATGACAGAACCTAATTACGTGCTTTGAGTGCTTCCATAATGATTATCAACACAAAATTCCGCAAACCAAATTATATATAGGGTGCGTTTAGTTTAATGTAGTTTTAATGAATGCAGTATAATCTATTGCTCTTCTGTAGTTGGAACTCTCTCTCTCTCTCTCTCTCTCTCTCTCTCTCTCTCTCTCTCTCTCTCTCTCTCTCTCTCTCTCTCTCTCTCACCATTCGTGATCTGCTCTCCCAGGGGAATGAGGAGCGGCATAAGCACGTTGACGGCCATCAGGAGGCAGAGGCTGAGGCGCTGATCGAGGCACCAACACACACGCTCCGTCTCAAGAGCCTTGTTTTCCCTGCCTGCCGACATTCACTTGGGTTCTTCGCGCCGCATGAGTCCTGTGTGGTAGAAGAAAAGGTTCCGTCAAACAGTGAGATGATTGCAGGTCATTCACAAGTCAGAGTTTTAGGAGACATTATTAATTGCACAACTTCAAGGCATCTGAGCAAATTCTCCAGAAATCTGCTAGTCTTGTGGATCACATGAATCTAACTTCTCAAGGTAGATTATATATAAATGTACTCGCATTGTCTATTACCTTCCTTATGTCTAATGCAGTTATCAAGATATATGGCTTAACAGCATGTACTGGTAAGGAAAAACGAAAACGAAAGATGAATGTAAAAGATAATTCTCTCTCTCTCTCTCTCTCTCTCTCTCTCTCTCTCTCTCTCTCTCTCTCTCTCTCTCTCTCTCTCTCTCTCTCTCTCTCTCTCTCTCTCTATCTCTCTCTCCGCTACTCACCGAGCACGCAAAATTATGAGCATGAATTTTAAGCAGATCACAGAGCGTGGCGTGCCGGGCTAATAGGGAATGGGTGGAATTCTTGTGAAAGGTGTTCTGGACTGCTGGTTCTGGCCGGTACTTTTTCCTCAATGAATTCCAGGGATATGAAAAATACTTCCACTTTCACGAACATGCCCATGTTTCATTACGCCTCATTCCGGGGGTGTAATGTGGTTTATGGAGGAAGGAAAAAAATCACATGATCTCCAATATACGTATTGTGATAAGGGAAAGCTTGAATATGACTAATTATACAATAATATTTTTTGTTTTCTATGTATTTTATTATATATTGCATACAAATTATAGTACGTATGTGATTATCAGAAAATGAAAAGAAATAATACATGTAATTGGAAAGGAAAAAGTTATATAGAATACAACAAAGTATGTAAGGAATGTTATTTCCTTCATACACATTTCACTATTTCACATACCGGTGTTGGTACGTGAATAGAATGAAAGAGAGGAAAAAAAAAAAGGCAGACTGTGATATATTAAATATGAAAAGAAAACTATGTAGAATGTAATAAAGTATATAAGGAGTGTTATTTCTTGCACCGTTTACTATTTCACATGCTAGTGTTGCTTTGTGAATAGAATAGAAGATAAAACATATATAACACAGACAGGTTTTCAAGATCTAACTCCCCTCGTGATTTCTGGCATCTAGCCAAAAATATCTCCAATAACTTTGCTTCTTCTTCTTTCCCTCCTCTATTTCAACCAGATGGCACCACTGCTATCACATCTATTTCTAAAGCTGAACTCTTTGCTCAAACCTTTGCTAAAAAGTCTACCTTGGACGATTCTGGGCATGTTCCTCCCTCTCCCCCACCCTCTGACTACTTCATGCCACCTATTAAAATTCTTCGCAATGATGTTTTCCATGCCCTCGCTGGCCTAAACCCTCGGAAGGCTTATGGACCTGATTGGGTTCCTCCTATTGTTCTCCGAAACTGTGCCTCCGTGCTTGCACCTTGCCTAGTCAAACTCTTTCAGCTCTGTCTGTCAACATCTACCTTTCCTTCTTGCTGGAAGTTTGCCTACATTCAACCTGTTCCTAAAAAAGGTGACCGCTCTAATCCATCAAACTACCGTCCTATTGCTTTAATTTCCTGCTTATCTAAAGTTTTTTAATCTATCCTCAACAGGAAGATTCTTAAACATCTATCACTTCACAACCTTCTATCTGATCGCCAGTATGGGTTCTGTCAAGGCCGCTCTACTGCTGATCTTCTGGCTTTCCTTACTGAGTCTTGGTCATCCTCTTTTAGAGATTTTGGTGAAACTTTTGCTGTTGCCTTGGACATATCAAAAGCCTTTGATAGAGTCTGGCACAGAGCTTTGATTTCCAAACTACCCTCCAACGGTTTCTATCCTTCTCTCTGTAACTTCATCTCAAGTTTCCTTTCTGACCGTTCTATTGCTGCTGTGGTAGACGGTCACTGTTCTTCTCCTAAATCTATTAACAGTGGTGTTCCTCAGGGTTCTATCCTGTCACCCACTCTCTTCTTATTATTCATTGATGATCTTCTAAACCAAACTTCTTGTCCTATCCACTCCTACGCTGATGATACCACCCTGCACTTTTCCACGTCTTTTCATAGACGTCCAACCCTTCAGGAGGTAAACATATCACGCAGGGAAGCCACAGAACGCCTGACTTCTGATCTTTCTAAAATTTCTGATTGGGGCAGAGCAAACTTGGTATTGTTCAATGCCTCAAAAACTCAATTCCTCCATCTATCAACTCGACACAACCTTCCAGACAACTATCCCCTCTTCTTCAATGACACTCAACTGTCTCCCTCTTCTACACTGAACATCCTCGGTCTGTCCTTTACTTATAATCTGAACTGGAAACTTCACATCTCATCTCTAGCTAAAACAGCTTCTATGAAGTTAGGTGTTCTGAGACGTCTCCGCCAGTTTTACTCACCCCCCCCAGCTGCTAACTCTGTACAAGGGCCTTATCCGTCCATGTATGGAGTATGCTTCACATGTCTGGGGGGATTCCACTCATACTGCTCTTCTAGACAGGGTGGAATCAAAAGCTTTTCATCTCATCAACTCCTCTTCTCTAACTGACTGTCTTCAGCCTCTCTCTCACCACCGCAATGTAGCATATCTAGCTGTCTTCTACCGCTATTTTCATGCCAACTGCTCTTCTGATCTTGCTAACTGCATGCCTCCCCTCCTTCCGCGGCCTCGCTGCACAAGACTTTCTTCTTTCTCTCACCCCTATTCTGTCCATCTCTCTAACGCAAGAGTTAACCAGTATTCTCAATCATTCATCCCTTTCTCTGGTAAACTCTGGAACTCCCTGCCTGCTTCTGTATTTCCACCTTCCTATGATTTGGATTCCTTCAAGAGGGAGGTTTCAAGACACTTATCCACCAATTTTTGACCACTGCTTTGACTCTTTTTTGGGACTGGCATTTCAGTGGGCATTTTTTTTATTAGATTTTTGTTGCCCTTGGCCAGTATCCTTCCTACATAAAAAAAAAAAAAGTGTATAGAATATAAAAAAAATATACAGACAATTTCTTTCTTACAAACGTTCATTTAACTATTCCACATGCTGGTGATACACGTGATCCAAATAACAGAGAGAAAGCGTCACTCTGGCTGATAAATGTATTAAGAAAAAAAAAAAAAAAAAGCTAGACTGCAACAAAAATTCTTTATGGATGGAAACACGAGTCCACACCAGAGGTACAGTTGTTCCACGAACTAGCTGGAGAGTGGCTGACATCGCTACAATGTCTCTTGAGGTGTAGCGACTCACAACTCCTTTAAAATCTTCACTTACACTCACTGTGTTTGGAAATTCTGGTAACATGTCACAGTTACCTACACTGTGTTCAGTATTACGTCCTTTGAGTTCAGAATGTATAAGTTGCCAAGTTTTGTATCTTTCATCCCTATTACTGTTAAACTCTGGAACTACTTGCCTGCTCTTGTATTTTCCCTACCCATGACATGGTCTTTCAAGAGGAAGATTTCAAGACACTTTTCTGATTTTGAATAATCTTATTGGCTCAACTCCTTAGGGACTGGTACTTCACTGGTCCTTTTTTTCTTGCCTTTTTGAAGCCTTTGGCAAGGGCATCTTAAAGAAAAAAAGTTTGTCAACAGATGAGACTTGATATTGAGAAATAATATTAACACAGTGGAAATGAATTCAATAAATTGCACGACTAGGAGTTGCGAAATATACCCTTCATATTGCCATTATATGTTTCCTTTACATGACCGTCAATTCAAGGTTTATCTTCAGCTTTACATTATAGTATAAGAATATGCAATCCTTTTTGCGTTCTTGTCGACAATGTGAATAAAATAAAATTCAATAATGTGGCTGTCGGGCATCAAAGTATCGTGTAGACCCCGGATGTTCACCATCTTATTTGCTTGTCTTCTTATGTATATTCACGGTCACAGTAATGTCAAAGTTCAATAAAGGGTAAATCCTTTCAAACCCGAACACTTCTTCTGCAACAGGGAGAGAAGAGACATAAAAATCACGTGAATTGAAATTTACCCGCATGAGAAAAGGAACACGATATTGCATCAAAATGCAATAAAGTCTTTCAAACGCAGAGGTTTCTCCAGCAACAGGGACGACATGAAGGATGTACGAATGACATGAACCGAAATCAACACGCCTGAGAAAAGAAAAAAAAAAAAAAAACAGGCTTTGGACGGAGAGAGAGAGAGAGAGAGAGAGAGAGAGAGAGAGAGAGAGAGAGAGAGAGAGAGAGAGAGAGAGAGAGAGAGAGAGAGAGAGAGAGAGAGAGAAGATCTAGGAGAAATTTTATGCATGGATGCAATGAAAGAGGACATGGTTGTAATGGGTGTGAGTGAAAAAAGACGCAAAATATCGAGAGTGTTGGAGAAGAATGATCCGCTATGGCGACCTCTAGCGAGAGGAGCCGAAAGAAGATAGTATGGAGGTATTCGTGAAACCACACAGGCAATTTCCCTCACAAGAGCAGTCGCCCTCAGAACAGCTGGAACTCTCAGGAATAATTCTCAGACCTTCAGAGGAGCTGCGACAAGAAACAGATATACATCTTTGGATAGCAGTCATCAAAGGGAAAGTGAGGCGCGCGATACATACATACATCAGGCAAAGCTCGAAATTCAGGAGGATATATCACAAGAAGTGCAGATCAAGGCTTATTGTCAGCAAAGTCCGGTAAATGCATTACAGTGATCCAAATAACCGAAAATACGATGTGTTATTCGATGTTGCTCCTTACTCAAGACCTTCCACTGTTAGAGCGGATTTAGTTAATAGGAATCAATATATATTATTAGCAGAATGTCATTGACTACATATCCTCATTCCCCGAGCTTCCATTAATATAACAGTTCCTCTCACTATAATACGTACTGATAGATGTACTGGATAAAACTATAAGGCAGCAAAATTAAACAATATTCACCAACACGGCATGTGGCCAACAACATTTATGAGCCGGCGGGGAGCAGCGGCGTGAGTGGCAATAATGTGAAGATGGATGGATCCACACACGCGGGACGGGGAGCTGGTGAGTACAAAAGGACAATCAATTGATTATACTAATAAGTACTGATACATATTGAATATGCTGTGCTTCCCTTGTGTCGATGTGCGCTCCGACCTCTCCTGAAAGGATCATCTTCATGCATCAAGACGGATCCACGCAGGCGGCAAGAATCGACACAGATTGGTTCAGAGATCACAGAGAATGTGCGATATCTCTTGCAAGGCTAAGCAACTGGCGACCTGAATCCCACTGAGCCAGTATCTTTAATGGGCGGGAGGAGAAGGAACAAGGGTGAGTCCCGCGGAAATGGTGCTTAATGAGGGAAAAGTCTGCTGGCTTATTCTGGAGCAGTCCCTGTCATTGAAGAAGGTGGTAGCTGGACGCTGGACTCGCCAATGAACTCTGGTGGAAGCTGGTGTTATCGCCGGAAATGACAGCGCTGGTGTGTGCTCATATATTTATGTTTTTTTTTTTTTTTTTAAGTAAAAACATTTAAGGGACGTTTGGGATGATGTAAGAAGTATCATGTGCAAGGAAACTTATACCAATTAATATTACGTGTGCTCGTACATTCAGACCTTTGAGTGATGCATGCAGGGGGGTTTAGGATAATGTAAGAAGTATTACATGCGAAGAAACGTATATCAAATTAATATTTCCTTTGTATTATTATTATTTTTTTTGTTTGTTTGTTTATTTCTAAGCATTTGCTATGCTACGTATTGCCAGTTAAACTTTGCTGTGAACTGCAACCACCACTGACGACATAAAGCATAAGGCATAAAAAAAAAAAAAAAAATATGTGAAAAAAATCAAAACACATTAACCACAATGAAAAAAAAAAAAAAATCTAAATAATAATCTGCGTAAGACAGCGAGAAATTGGAGCATTTCCTGTCTGCTTGTTATGAAAATATGACTAATGAAATTGCAGGAAAAGTGTGGAAGATAAGAAACGTAATGAAAGACTGGCTTGTCATGCAAGTCTTGGGATTTGCTGAATGAATGAACGCATGAATGAATGAATGAGTAAATGAATGAGTGAATGAATGAGTGAAAGAATATTTATTTCAAGACGCCGGCATCACATAACGCTAAGAAACATGGATGGCTCATGACGACACCTGATAGTCTGATCTTTAAATCCATTCATTGGCGATAAACATGAAGCAATAAAGACAGACCTCACAGATGCATTAAGTCTTTTCGAAGGCATTACATATTTCATCACCGGAGGGAAGTCATTGAGAAAAGCGATATAATAACCACTTAATTTCTTCATCAGCAAAGCGTTATGAAATAGAGACAAACATTAGGGAGTGTATTTAATTCATCCCAAGGCATTAAATTATTCAAGCACAGCAGGAAAGCCAAGAACAGCAGCTGAGTGAAAACCTTTAAAGATACGTTCGTACACACAGAGCAATGCAACAGTTCATATTAGCGAGCATAACTTTCCATTACGTGCAGCACTTGGGTATGATATGATTCAAATATGATCCAATTGTAACGTGTGCGCATTATTACTCGTTATGCAGACTAACGCTAACAAAAAATTCGGTTATTGGCTCCACTACATTATGATATACGTGCCGAGAAAAATTTCCATAATCGTGCATTGAGTGTCGTTGCGAGGCATGGGCGAGTCAAACACCGCGATGCGAATGTCACTCATCCTCTCATTAACTGGTGTGTTCGCCAGTGACGGAGTTATTACGCATCATCAGCGCAACAGTGCAATGCGTTTCACAGATCTTTTAAAAGCTGTATTCCAGGTAAGTCGGAGTCTGTTTTGTCTGTTTATCAGTTTGTTTCTTTGCTTGTCGATCCGTCTGTCCGTCTGTCTATCTATTCGTTCGTCATATTGATAGTAAGTCCGTCTACTCTCTCTCTCTCTCTCTCTCTCTCTCTCTCTCTCTCTCTCTCTCTCTCTCTCTCTCTCTCTCTCTCTCTCTCTCTCTCATATTTACTGATAAGCCAAATCGAACCGAAGATTGGAAATTTTCATGTACATCACAGAAAAAAAATAACAATAACCTCACCCGGAGCTGTCAAGCCAATTGAAAAAAAAAAAAATTGTTGGGGTAAGTACGCAAAGCAGACCATCTCTTATTTGACTACTGAAAAAAAAAAAAAAAAAACGCAGTCATCCCGAGAATTCAACCACAATCTGCATGTTACGATCAGGTCCCATTTTACGAGCGGTGTAACGAGGCCAACAGTAAGGCTAATGCGATTATTGGGCTTTATTGAAATGAAAACCCTGGTTGGCTAGCGGAGTGGGTAGGGTAAGTATTCAATAGTGGAGTGAAGGGCGTGTACGGCAGCAGCGAGGACGGATATGATGTATAGGTGACTGTGCCAGGGAGGGAAAAGCTTTTAAGACCTCTCGTGTTGCTTAATTGTAAAAAAATAAAGAGAATAAAGAAAGTATTCACGTTTAAAAAGCTTGTGTAAAAAAAAAAAAACGATGCGGTGCTGCGTGTGGTGTGAGCGAAAAGGGTGTGTGTGCATGAAAGGGTGGTGCATTTTTGTGCTTGTTATTTCTGAATGTTATTTTGTTTGTTTGTTTTATATGTGTATATTTTTCTTTCTGCTTTGTTGGGCGCCATCTGCCAGTGCTGTTGGCCACATGTTCATACGCAAAGCAAAATGCATTTAGCGCAATATAACTACATAGCAGTACTCATTCTGTTTCATATATGACTACCTTTGGACTAGAGATAAAAATCCATCAACTGTGGGCATCTGCAGGCATTCTCGTGGATAAAATCACCTAGTGTATAAACAGCTGCTAGGGCCCAGATGTGTCCAGCGCCGGTGCTTGGAAAGAAATGGATCCCTCCTGTGGGATGACCGGGTTGGGAGGGACAGGTTTCATTCCTGACCGAAAAGAAGTTCTCGACTGGTATTCACTACCATCCAACCTTACGAGCTATTGACACTGTAAGGCCTCGATCGCAGAGCCTCGCCATGCTGAGAACCATAGGATATTGCAGCTCCCTAAGGTAAAGCGTCTGTTTCCGTCATTGGTCTGCGAGATAGTAGTGGTGACATCTTTCGGTTTCCAGAAAGAGATGTACCTACTTTTAAGGTGCTGATATCGCGTGTCTGCTGACATGCATCAGGTGCTCAGTCACATTCACGGCAGCACATTCCATGTGCATTGGATTACAAATTGTAAACAGATAATAACTTCAATATCTCTCTCTCTTTTAAAAATGAAGGTTGATCCTTGTTGTTCGGACACGTGCCCCGCTCGTGATAGCTTTGTTCCGAGTCGTCCCATCTGCTGTAGAGGCTTAGCTTTAGGATGTTGTTTTAAAGAGAGTGAGACCTGACGAGATGCTTTCAGTTGACGACTGGTGCAGATTCGAAACTGTACTGCATCTAACTGAATACTTAGTATATTAAATTTTCAATGTCCAGGTGAAATACTCTCATCTCTGCCGGCAGATGGAACAGATACGCGTGCGTGGCAAAAACGATAATTGGTACGAGTGTTGAGAGAGACAAGGCTTTGGCACACAGTAAACGAGGCGGCACACTAAACTTTCTAAGTTACTTCTACAGAACATATGGTGCACACGTGTAATAAAGTGTTTGAATTCTACTAAATGGTGAGGGCACATGAGACACTGGGACCAGAGAATACTTGGACATTGATAATCCCTTGGGTCGTCCTCTTTAAAACAGACACTGGACCTCTTCGTGAATAAGCAACACTATCTGAAGCTGGGAGAAGTATACTTAATGACTTTACCGGCAGTTCTATATTCGCAATCAAAAGCCTCTCGATAGGTTTCACTTCCACCTTCAAAATATCGGACAGGTGGAACCGCTAAGATCTCAGGTGTACTACGCAGACCATGTGTAATCGAAGCAGATGCAAATTTTATGTAAGTCCGCGAGTAGGAGAAAATCTTTTTTCTATTTCAGTTACAATTAAGCCTCAATAGAGAGGCTCTTGATAATTATGTACTGACTAAATTTAATAACAGCTTTCAGATTATTCATGTGGTGTGTGTGTGTGTGTGTGTGTGTGTGTGTGTGTGTGTGTGTGTGTGTGTGTGTGTGTGTGTGTGTGTGTGTGTGTGTGTGTGTGTGTGTGTGTGTGTGTGTGTGTGTGTGTGTGTGTGTCATCTAAGAGGATGACCTACTTTAATATTTTTTTCTATTCTGGAAGTATTTTTTCCTTTTCCTTTTTTTTTTTTTTTTTTCAGCAGCCGAAACAGTCGATGGCGTCACTGCATGTACTGGCACCATAACCTAACGCATTACCGCCTCTTTCTGCGTCTGGTGCCAAAACTCCTGCATAACAGTCCACAATTTCCTTCCCTCACAGTTAACTTCTTAACCATGCATCCTTTCCTCCATGTGCATGAACCACAACCATAACTACAGTATGAAACAAATGAATATCGAAGTTAAACTATTTTCCTCTCCCTTTCCTCGCCAGCACACCCATGCACCAGGGAGGCTACCCAACATATCGCTTACCGCAGTAAACACCACACCACTTTCTTTCTTGACTCCCAATAGTTTACTCGTGCTAGTAATCGTATATTCTAGTTGGTTCTCGTGTAACTTCCTGGTCTTCGTTCAACTCATGCCACATTCTTTGAAGTCTCTGATACTTTCGTTTTTTTTTTTTTTATCCTTCTCTCTTCCTCTTTTTTTCTTCCTTTACTACAGGATATATGTTTCAGCTCTTTGAACTCGCACTGGAAGGTCT
>NC_087152.1:16095000-16110000 GCF_035594125.1 Scylla paramamosain
ATACCCTGATGACCAACTCATTTAGTACAACATTCAAATTCATTGGTCAGCTATTTCAGTGCTAGAAATCAGACGAAAAACTGCACCCATTTCATTCCAGCACACACACACACACACACACACACACACACACACACACACACACACACACACACACACACACACACACACACACACACACACACACACACACACTTGGCGGGCTATGATCTATCCAAAAGCCGTGACCGCCAGCCGGGTGCTAGGCGAAGCAGTGTTATACGTCAATAATGTAGTTGGGACGATCCTACTGAATATATAACGGGGAATAAAAATGACTTTATTGCTTACATTACGCCAACTATATTTCTCCATAAAGACTTATCTGACAGGTCGGCACGTCTATTCCAACATCAACTCTCTCGGGCATTCTTAATTCGCTGCAGTTACATGGAGTTATGAAAAAAGAGCCCATATCATACAATATTTTAGGTGCCCTAGTACGGTAGTTAGAGACAAGATATTCTCTCTCTCTCTCTCTCTCTCTCTCTCTCTCTCTCTCTCTCTCTCTCTCTCTCTCTCTCTCTCTCCGACATATTTTTCCTTGCCTTCGGTCTGAGGGGAATATGGAATGTCTGTTTTCACGGTAACTCGTTTGTCTGTGTCTGTTTGCTATGCATGCACAAGAGAGAGATTATGGCACGCAAAATTGTGGCATCTCGTCTAAAATCTGAGAGGCATCAACCACAACAAACTTCGGTGCGCCTACATTATAATTCCTACCTTTGCATTTTTCCCAAGATATTAAATTTCAGAGTATATCAAGAGCGGAAACTGTTAGATAACGGAGGAGTGAATTTCTTAACCTGAGCTTCTTAAATTAAGCAAAAATCGCATACGTACAGTAAAGACTCTGTATATATAATTATTGATGAAACTAGTACACATTGCAACACTAAGCTCTGATAATTGAATCTATTCGCAACTGTATAATCTTTTTTATTAAGCCAAACGTCAATCACTAACATGCTATTTAAAAAATAAAATAGAATAAATAAATAAACAGGTCACCTCTACTAATGAGTTTATAATTATACAGTGATGATCAAATGTTAATTAACCTGCCATATTCTTTTCCACTGCTTCACGCCTTCCTTAAGTCATACGTACTCTGATCTGCTTACAATCTACACACAAAACCTGGGAAGTGATAGATGTTCAGATCAAATCGAAAATGCAAAACATGGTGGAAGTGAGTGCGAGAGGTAACTCTTGTACTGAATATTACTGATTCTCCTGATCCCTTAATCTCAGACGAAAGAGAACAAGAAAAATATAGCTGCGTGATGAGTGTCCGCGATGCAGCCAACCACCTCGTGTGCCAGGGTTTGTATCTTCTCTTTTTGTTAGGTGGCAATAACGCAGCGATATTAAGTACTCATCTTAGATATACGTGGCTCAGTTTAATTAAGAGCAACTCAAAGAGAAATAACTAACTTGAGCATCGACATGGATTTTACTGATTCACCATTCTTTCACACTTCTGGCGCTTTTTCTAACTCTAACAACCGTAACAAGAGTCACTACATCTTACATCAGAGCACAAGTGACGACCTGATGGCTTACTTCTTGACAGGTGTTAGACACAGTATTGCAGTATCACCTAATCATGATAGGCATCTTATTTAAATCATATTTTACGCATTAAGTCACATTTATTTCAACTGTTCCTCATTCAAGAACGCTTCAAGCAAGCTCATTAAAGGCACGTGCGATGCATCGTGATATAATTCGGTGTGTACAAGCTGTTAACATCCCAGCCTCGACCTTCCTAGTATGGTGCTTTTGTTAGTATATTCTAGTGCTACATCAACAGTATCTAAGGAAAATTACAGCATTGCAGGACGTGTGGACGTGTACAAAACACACCTAAATATTGGAGTCACAGACACATAAATGCCACTGTGTTTACCTGTGGCCATTCACAAGTCCAGTTCGTGACGTAGTCTGCAGGATCAGAGGTTTCAGTATTTTTGTGATATTTTTTTTCTTTTTTATGATGTATAAATATTCATCTTTATCGTTACATCCAACAGTTCCACCTGTTTCCCTTCATCCCGCGTGATGGACTTCAACGAAAACCTTCACGTGAGGCGTGAGCGTGAAAAATCGTCAGTCAGCGGCGCGAAAAATCAATGCCGTACGTGCGAGTAATATTCATGTGGTTACGGGTTACTTCACACAAGTGTTTGAAAAATGTTTGAAAATGCTTTGGCAAAATGTAACGTGTAACATACTTGTGCCGACACCATATCATAAAATGAAATGTAGGCAACAGTCGGTGTATTTGATATGTAGACCTCAACAAGGGGGAAAACTCCAGGGAACTCGAAAACTTTTGCATTTACATATATGTCCAGATCCGCCTCAGATCTATTGTTTCTATGGCTAAAGGCACATCTTTTGCTAAATTTTTAACTTATTAGGCTGTAGTTTGGAGAGACCAACAAAAGGACATACATAAATTCGAATACGTAATAATGTGTTGCCTTTCAAGGAATGGATCTCCCATTCATGAATATCATTTATATGCAATAGACCAGAAATTCGGACGCAGCTCTGCCTCACCTTTCCTTCAGAGGTAAGCAGGATCCTGACGAGTCGCAGAGTTCACAATATTGGAGTCGTGAACCCGAAACGCCTAACACGGTAACCACCACAGTGTTCTCTTAGGAGAGAGAGGAGAGAGAGAGAGAGAGAGAGAGAGAGAGAGAGAGAGAGAGAGAGAGAGAGAGAGAGAGAGAGAGAGAGAGAGAGAGTAGAGAGAGAGAGAGAGAGAGAGAGAGAGAGAGAGAGAGAGAGAGAGAGAGAGAGAGGTTGTGGGGAGGGGCAGAAACAGACACAACCACAGCCACACAGAGACAGACAGACACAAACAGACAGATCCAGGACCCACCGCAGCATGATCCGCCGAACACCCAAGCAGACTAAAGGAGACCCGGTCGGGGAGGGTTGTCTCCCGTGAGGACACGAGTCAAAGGACTGAACGCATGGTATTAGCTGATGGCAAACTATCAAATCTTGCATGTATTTCGGATGCCCAATACTGACACGAGATAGAAGGAATACTGGAGTTACTTTCCACAATTTCTATAAGACTACAGTAAGTGAGGAGTACAAAGAGAACCGTCGTAGTAAAAGGCTGAGTAAATAATTTTGTACACTTTCACTGTGTTTTTGTCTTTCCTCAGCCTGACGGCCTCTAGTTCGCTACAATCTCATAACAAAACCTGTCAAGAGACTGTCAGCAGATTAGAGCACTGTATATATATATATATATATATATATATATATATATATATATATATATATATATATATATATATATATATATATATATATAATATATATATATATATATATATATATATATAAACGCTAAAAATACACTGAAATGACTGGTTTGTCACTGAACCACTGAAAGCAGAAACCTCAGTGAAAAGTACAGCCTCCTCACCTTCACCAACTTCGCACTGACACATTTTTCAAGATGCTTAATAAAAGGAAGGTAAAACATGATCGACAGGCTATATTTTTTGCGATTATTCCTTTCAATTGAGTAGACGTGAACTCAACAATATGTTAAAAAGTGGAAAATCCAAAAGATCTTAATTTATGCTTATCTCCAAGCTACTGTTCATCGTAAGAAAGTCCAAAGTGAAGTGTGGTTTTTTCACGTTTGATCATTATGAAAACCCCTTCTCTCTCTCTCTCTCTCTCTCTCCTCTCTCTCTCTCTCTCTCCTCTCTCTCTCTCTCTCTCTCTCTCTCTCTCTCTCTCTCTCTCTCTCTCTCTCTCTCAGCAAAAAGTTTGTTACCACATCTTTTAAAACCAGCCACGGAGAGCTAATTAAAACCTTCGAGTGAAAAACTGTCATCAGTGGACTTTTTATGGCTTACCACCTAATATACACGTTTCAAGGATCATCATTTCTGTTCCTGTGTCAGCTTGAAAAGATTTATTAACTCCAAGGTGACCACCAGCACGTGTGTCGAGCTGAAGTGGACTGCGTAATTTTTCAGTAGTAGGTAGTAAGATTCGTCATGTAGTTTTCCGCTATTATTTCTTCGTAGTAATTGCTGCTTTTATAGTTATCCGCGTACCCATTTCATCGAGCGTTTAATTAACCTACAACTCTCGTCCTGTTATACACATTTTTTTTTTCTGGTACAGAGAATTAGGTACGTATGTTTGTATGCATGTATGTATGTGCTATAGAGGTGTTTATAATTTTTACCTTTCTTTCTCTCTCTGTTCATTTTGTCTTTGTTTACGAAAAAAAGTAAGACAAAGAGATGCGTTTGCAAACTTTTTTCCTTTCTCTTTTTTTTCGGGTCTCTTTCTTTTCAATTTTTTTTTTTTTTTTTTTTCGCGAAAAGACCAGGTCAAAAGAATTAAGAGCCGGTGACTTCACGATACACACCACGATTTTCCTGACATCCCTGGGAGTCTCACGGCGTATTCTACCATTCCTGCGAGTTTTTTTTCCTGACACACGAAATTAGTAGTCACTTCACTCTCTTCATTAAGAGTTTCAGTCCTCGTAAAAAAAAATAAGTTCCCAATTTTTTTTTTAGAGAAGGAAATGAGAATAAGTTTGCATGCGAGAGAAGAACTGAAGGATATTGGAGCGAAGTAGCTGAAGACGAGGCAGAAGCAACAGATTGGATGAACGTGGCAGTGAAAGCGAGCGCATCGGCAGTAGATGAGACGGGAAGGAGGAGATGAGACAGCAGTGGCGGCATTGGCGGTTTAGTAGCAGGAAATTAGACAGGAAAAGCAGTAATTGAAGCAGGAACGGCAGAAGGGACAGGGGTGTAAAAATACTTGATGTAGGAGTTGGGAAGCAACTGAAAACACCGTATTTGTCGTCCGTGGTGTTTGCTTTCCAACGTTTTCTCATTTCCATGTTCCTTCCACTTAATCTTTATCTTGCATCTCCCTCATGTTCGATCCTTCAGACATTTTTGTGAAATAAGTTCCCCTGAGAATTCCAGTGGCTGGGTTGTGTTCATTATGACATTCTCACGCCCTATGCCTCGGCTCAGATGCAATTGAAGCTACACGTATTATTGCTTGAACAAAGTGAGACGTGGGTCATGTAAGAATATCCGCCTCAAATAATATAAAATGGAAGACAATAGCGCATGAATTTAAACAATAGATTTTTAATGTCTCTGTGTGTAAACAAGACTAGGTATTAATTTATTCGCAAACAAAGGGGCAAATTACTTACAATCCTTTGATATAAGCTACCTTGAAAAATGTGTAAATATTTCCTCGGACTTATTAATTTTGAACTCTCAAAGGCCGAAAATCTTTTTACTGACGCGCGCACACACACACGCGCAGCGCCTATACCCACACTCACCTTTCCCCTTCACACAGTCACTGTCACATTCACTGTCAGTTCACTTTCAAGTTCTTAAATTTTGGGAAACATCATTTTACTTACTAGAATAAAGCCAAGCCCTCCAATTTGAACAGCTCATCACAAATAATATTGAAATAACACGTATTATATTTTGAGAAACAACATTTTAATTAGCAAGATGAAGCTAAGTCCTCCAGTATGAACAGATGATCGCAAATGATAATGAGATCAAATCAAAGTGAGACATCCAGGATCACCCATAAACAATTGGATCAAGTGGCGGCGCGAGGTGTGTTGACGCACCAAGTTTGCTCCATCCCAAGCAAACAGATTGAAGACGATCTCAGGCTAAGTAAAATGAGGTGTCTCGTATCCAATTTGTCTTTTGTGGGTCACCGTGTGTGTGTGTGTGTGTGTGTGTGTGTGTGTGTGTGTGTGTGTGTGTGTGTGTGTGTGTGTATATGTGTGTGTGTCTGTATGTGTCGGTTCTCTCTCTCTCTCTCTCTCTCTCTCTCTCTCTCTCTCTCTCTCTCTCTCTCTCTCTCTCTCTCTCTCTCTCTCTCTCTCTCTCTCTCTCTCTCTCTCTCTCTCTCTCTCTCTCTCTCTCATTATATATTTTGTTCCGAGATTCGTGATTATTCTATCAGTTCCTCTTATCTCTCAGTGAAAGTATGTGTGTGTGTGTGTGTGTGTGTGTGTGTGTGTGTGTGTGTGTGTGTGTGTGTGTGTGTGTGTGTGTGTGTGTGTGTGTGAAAGACTGCAAAAAATACTGGCAACATACACATGCTAAATAAGAGTCTCTCCCTCCCTCCCTCTCTACCTCCCTCCCTCCCTCCCTCCCTCCTTCCATCCCTTCCTCCATCCCCCCCCTTCCCTCTCTCCCTCCCTCCCTCCTGCTTCTCACCACCCAGGAGACTCGAACTCTTCCCTGGAGGAGCGACTTTTAGTATGTGGATTAGCAACTTACGATGAGAGGCAGGAGCTGAAAATTTGCTTACCCGTAACTTGTGTATCTCTTGGGAGGGAAAGAATATACATCGTAGGAAATTAGAGAGCGTGAACGCCAAAGAAGTCGCATATTACTCCAGTATGTCATATTTCAACAGTCAGAAATGAAATTATAATGTACGAAACGTATTACTTCAGATCATAACTTCCACGAAATTACTTCAGCACTCCGTGGTCTGTGCGAATCTTTCGATTGCTGAATTTTTCTTTCCAACATCTAAAACAAAAGTATATAGACTAGATGTGTAATTTTTTTTTTTTTTTTATTCACAACAGGATTATCTCTCATATCTTATAATAGTAAATATGGTGCTATATAAAGCAGCGTGTAATCATTTTTGTGGAAGCAAAGACCCACGTTTAACTATTTTTTCCGTCTGATAACTAATTGCTTATAATCATGTGCATGTTATTCGCTCAAATAGCTTTAATTGTGACTCTAATGAAGCAGGACACTAAAGAATGGCACACCTGGCGTCTTGTGGTGAGGAAATATAAATATAAATATCTTTGAATATCCTCAAGGCGAACTACTGTTCCATCTCTTATTGCTTGTTTTCTCTTAGGTGAGTGAACTCATCCGTGCATGCTGTGTACAAGAACCCTTGGCATCTCTCTCTCTCTCTCTCTCTCTCTCTCTCTCTCTCTCTCTCTCTCTCTCTCTCTCTCTCTCTCTCTCTCTCTCTCAATCTGTATGGGAAAGAAATGGTAGATGATCCTGTAAAAATATTAATCGCAAGATGATAAAAAGAAGTGGAAGAATGAAAATAGATAGAATAGATAAAAGAAGAAAACCACCAGCAAAACGAACAATAACATCATAAAAAAAAACAGCAACAAATAACATAATTAACAACAACAACAACAACAACAACAACAACAACAACAACAACAACGACAAAAACAAAAACAAAAAAAACAACAGCAGCAGCAGCACCAACAACAATACCACCACAACCACCACCACCACCAACAACAACAATAATAACATTCAGTGCCAAGAGCCAGGAGAATGACGCGAGGTCAAAGACATTAACTTCTCTCACTTAGAAGAAGAAGAGGAAGAAGAAGAAGAAGAAGAAGAAGAAGAAGAAGAAGAAGAAGAAGAAGAGGAGGAAGAAGAAGAAGAAGAAGAAGAAGAGGAGGAGGAGGAGGAGGAGGAGAAGGAGGTAGGAGGAGGAGGAGGAGGAGGAAGAGGAGGAGGAGGAGGAGGACGGGCAGGAGGAAAATGAAAGAAGCCGGAAGGACCACCTCACACTTTACCGCACTCTCAGTTCCGGAGGCGAGACCAGTCACACGACGAAGTATCCTTCCCAAAATTTCCACTGTATCCCAGAAGTTCCCCGTCGCAGGGTGTCTTTTGAAGCGTGCCATGTGTTCTTTTTTGAAACCGAAACACATTGCAAACGCCTATTTCCTTTGACGAAACTCGAAGCAGCATTCCGTGAGGACTTCAAATGCTGGGACCCACTTCGCTGCCGACTGCTCAGGTGCGCTCGACATACGCAGCAGGTGCCAAACAACGGGCGTCAGCGGCACAAAGCGCGACACGGGCCTGGTGCCTGGAGCGTTGCAACACCCGCGGTAATGGTTCGTGCCGGTAACACAAACCACCACCTTCCCTTTCACATGGCAGGCGACAAAACTACTCGCAATAGTGACGCTTTCTAGCTTATGGATTAATTATCCGACTATATCACAGGCTCATTTTCACCGATTATCACTTCAACTACTTCAACTACAGCACTCCCTCTGGGGATTATTTTTAGTATTCTAAATGAAGAAAAGCAGTTTTACATGTTTTAAGTAAGGACTGACACGTTTAAGCGCAATGGTTTGTTGAAAGTTTCTTAATATTCTTAGGTTCTTATTTTGGCAACAAGCAGCTGGATACAAATCAACTACTGAAACCATGTTATTGGCACTCCGATAGAAGTGATTGGGACATGGGAACTTAAACTCAATACATAACCAGCGTCCCAGCCATGCATACCGTCATGCTAGGAAGGAACTTAAAAGAAAAAAAAAAAAAAAACACCCTTGGAAAACAATTTTTGTAACGATATTTTTAAAACTGACTTGAATTTAAATATTGAAGAAGCTGGACGATGTAGAACATATTTTCTCCGGCACCTGCGGGCGTGCTGCACTACGAACACTCATAGTTTCATATTATAAATTCAGGTGTGTGCTGATTCAATAAAATAAGCATTCGGTGCCTCACTGGGTTCGTGTTGCAAAGTACGGAGGCAAAATTACAAAGCTTATAACAGCAACATTAGAGCTGGTATCAATAATATGTGCCCATTGATATGTCATGTATTATCAATGCTGGTAATGGTTTTATTGTATAAGAGTCATGTTTACAACACAACCGTTCCAATGAGAGTATCTAAAATCGTACCATCAAAGCACGAGTATCGATAATGAGCATGATCATGATTATGATATCGCTGTCATTAATTCTGATGCGTCTGTTATAAAGATTGTGGAAAAACTATGGGTAAACTCAAATACGCGAATAAAAAGGAAGTAGAGAAAGGAGATCAATACTACTACAACAACAACAACAACAACAACTACTACTACTACTACTACTACTACTACTACTACTACTACTACTACTACTACTACTACTACTACTACTGCTGCTGCTACTACTACTACTACTACTACTACTACTACTACTACTACTACTACTACTACCACTACCTCTACTACTACTACTACTACTACTACTACTACTACTACTACTACTACTACTACTAATAATAATAATAATAATAATAATAATAATAATAATGATAATAATAACAATAGTAATGATAAAGATGATAATAATAATAATGATAATAATAATAATAATAATAATGATAATAATAATAATAATAATAATAATAATAATAATAATAATAATAATAATAATAATAATAAAAACAATATGATGACGATGATGATGATAATGATGATATTACGATGGTGATGATGATGATGATGATAATGATGAAAAAGAAGGAAAGAGAAGAAAAGAAGTTTAAAACCCCAAGATAGATAAATATGAAATAAAACAAAAGTCGCAATATGACAATAACCACACAAACCAAAGAATACAACAACAATAATTACCACTGACAAAACAAATACAAAAAGAAGCAAACACACACACACACACCACACACACACAGAAATATAATATTAAAAAATCCACAGCTGCAAATAATAAAAATGACTAACAATAACAATACAAACTTATACAACGATTATCTCTATACAGTTAAACCCCTTCGTCAGCGTCGTTGCCTCCCTCAACCCCCACCACCACTCCACTGTGTACGTAACCAGCCACAGTAATAATAGTACTGAAAGCGATAACAACACCAATGGAAACAAAGTAGCAATGTAACAACTTTGGCAGGAAAAAAACAAACAAACAAACAAACAAACAAACAAACAAAGGACAGAGGAAAATCACCACATTTTCGAGGTTAGTGTCCAGTTGGGTCACGGAGGGATATACGAGCACAGGTATATAAAGGTGAGATTCAGGGACCAAGGGCCAGAAATTATTGGGCGATATTGTAGGCAGCGTGTGAGTGAGGCAGATTATTCCGCGTCGAAGAGCTGACGTGAACGGTGCGATGCCACTTTGCTAGTGTGTTCTGGTTAACAAGCGATCCTGACTTGCTATATTTCGCGCCACAGCAAGCCAGGAGCCACGGAACAGTGAGCTTGTACACGTGTTGAAATGACTGTCGCTGTTGTTGTGTCCGTCGTGGAAGTGTCCGTAATGATGACAGCACTAATGACAGCTACGTAGTTATAATGATAATGATGTCAGCAAAAACAGCAACAATAGCAGCATCAAGAGCAGCAGCAACAACAGTAAAAGTAGCAACAATAAAAACAGCAACAAAAACAATTACTACTACAACTACTACTACTACTACTACTATTACTACTACTACTACTAGTACTACTACTACTACTAGTACTACTACTATTATTACGACTACTACTATTACTGCTACTACTACTACTACTACTACTACTACTACTACTACTACTACTACTACTACTACTGCTGCTGCTGCTGCTGCTGGTGACTACTACTACTACTACTACTACAACTACTACTACTAATACTACTACTACTACTATTGACTACTACTACTACTACTACTACTACTACTTTTTTTTTTTTTTTTTTTTTATGTAGGAAGGATACTGGCCAAGGGCAACAAAAATCTAATAAAAAAAAATGCCCACTGAAATGCCAGTCCCTAAAAGGGTCAAAGCAGTAGTCAAAAATTGGTGGATAAGTGTCTTGAAACCTCCCTCTTGAAGGAATTCAAGTCATAGGAAGGTGGAAATACAGAAGCAGGCAAGGAATTCCAGAGTTTACCAGAGAAAGGGATGAATGATTGAGAATACTGGTTAACTCTTGCGTTAGAGAGGTGGACAGAATAGGAGTGAGAGAAAGATGAAAGTCTTGTGCAGCGAGGCCGCGGAAGGAGGGGAGGCATGCAGTTAGCAAGATCAGAAGAGCAGTTAGCATGAAAATAGCGGTAGAAGACAGCTAGAGATGCAACATTGCGGCGGTGAGAGAGAGGCTGAAGACAGTCAGTTAGAGGAGAGGAGTTGATGAGACGAAAAGCTTTTGATTCCACCCT
This sequence comes from Scylla paramamosain, assembly GCF_035594125.1. Classification (NCBI taxonomy): domain Eukaryota; kingdom Metazoa; phylum Arthropoda; class Malacostraca; order Decapoda; family Portunidae; genus Scylla; species Scylla paramamosain. The sequence continues at coordinate 16,106,092 of NC_087152.1, forward strand.
GTCTAGAACAGCAGTATGAGTGGAACCCCCCCCAGACATGTGAAGCATACTCCATACATGGACGGATAAGGCCCTTGTACAGAGTTAGCAGCTGGGGGGGTGAGAAAAACTGGCGGAGACGTCTCAGAACACCTAACTTCATAGAAGCTGTTTTAGCTAGAGATGAGATGTGAAGTTTCCAGTTCAGATTATAAGTAAAGGACAGACCAAGGATGTTCAGTGTAGAAGAGGGGGATAGTTGAGTGTCATTGAAGAAGAGGGGATAGTTGTCTGGAAGATTGTGTCGAGTTGATAGATGGAGGAATTGAGTTTTTGAGGCATTGAACAATACCAAGTTTGCTCTGCCCCAATCAGAAATTTTAGAAAGATCAGAAGTCAGGTGTTCTGTGGCTTCCCTGCGTGATATGTTTACCTCCTGAAGGGTTGGACGTCTATGAAAAGACGTGGAAAAGTGCAGGGTGGTATCATCAGCATAGGAGTGGATAGGACAAGAAGTTTGGTTTAGAAGATCATTAATGAATAATAAGAAGAGAGTGGGTGACAGGACAGAACCCTGAGGAACACCACTGTTAATAGATTTAGGAGAAGAACAGTGACCGTCTACCACAGCAGCAATAGAACGGCCAGAAAGGAAACTTGAGATGAAGTTACAGAGAGAAGGATAGAAACCGTAGGAGGGTAGTTTGGAAATCAAAGCTTTGTGCCAGACTCTATCAAAGGCTTTTGATATGTCCAAGGCAACAGCAAAAGTTTCACCAAAGTCTCTAAAAGAGGATGACCAAGACTCAGTAAGGAAAGCCAGAAGATCACCAGTAGAGCGGCCTTGACGGAACCCATACTGGCGATCAGATAGAAGGTTGTGAAGTGATAGATGTTTAAGAATCTTCCTGTTGAGGATAGATTCAAAAACTTTAGATAAGCAGGAAATTAAAGCAATAGGACGGTAGTTTGAGGGATTAGAGCGGTCACCCTTTTTAGGAACAGGTTGAATGTAGGCAAACTTCCAGCAAGAAGGAAAGGTAGATGTTGACAGACAGAGCTGAAAGAGTTTGACTAGGCAAGGTGCAAGCACGGAGGCACAGTTTCGGAGAACAATAGGAGGGACCCCATCAGGTCCATAAGCCTTCTGAGGGTTTAGGCCAGCGAGGGCATGGAAAACATCATTACGAAGAATTTTAATACGAGGCATGAAGTAGTCAGAGGGTGGAGGAGAGGGAGGAACAAGCCCAGAATCGTCCAAGGTAGAGTTTTTAGCAAACGTTTGAGCAAAAGAGTTCAGCTTTAGAAATAGATGTGATAGCAGTGGTGCCATCTGGTTGAAGTAGAGGAGGGAAAGAAGAAGAAGCAAAGTTATTGGAGATATTTTTGGCTAGATGCCAGAAATCACGAGGGGAGTTAGATCTTGAAAGGTTTTGACATTTTCTGTTAATGAAGGGGTTTTTTGGCTAGTTGGAGAACAGACTTGGCATGGTTCCGGGCAGAAATATAAAGTGCATGAGATTCTGGTGAAGGAAGGCTTAAGTACCTTTTGTGGGCCACCTCTCTATCATGTATAGCACGAGAACAAGCTGTGTTAAACCAAGGTTTAGAAGGTTTAGGACGAGAAAAAGAGTGAGGAATGTACGCCTCCATGCCAGACACTATCACTACTACTACTACTACTACACTACTACTACTACTACTACTACTACTACTGCCACTACTACTACTACTACTACCACTTCTAATATACTACTACTACTACTACTACTACTACTACTATTACTATTACTACTACTACTGCAATAACAACATCGACGACGACCATAACACAACCACATAAAAATAATAACTATGACATAAAAACTATATATTTTCCCACATACGTCGTCAAAAAACTCAATATAAACAAGCAGAAAAAAAAAAAATCACGCAACAAACACTCGACTCAAAACAAAACAACCAAGTAGTAACAAATTTTGAATACCTGGGCTTCAGTACAGCAAGCTTGCCTCTAGCAGTCCCGGCAGGTTCACGTCAAGAGGAGTTAACAGAGCGGGTGGATCTTAATGAACCCATGCCACTGGTCCTGCACTAACGATTATCCCATCACCCCATGACTTGACGCAACGGTTCACTTCCTACAGGTCAAGTCTGGGTATCGCAGCAGTGCCATCGATCCACGACAGAGCCCCACAGTACCAGAGTTGCCAGGATAACCAGCTGCAAAATACGCCTATCCAATGTTTCTAACCAGGACTGCAGCACCGTTGTAAAGATGAGACCTCGATATTGTTTTTCCTTTAACTGATCTCCTTTTTATTTCTACCCCACCGCCATGTAGACTCCATAACATAAAGCATTCTTATACGCATATCAATACACGAAATTATCAATATAAAGAGACCTGAGCGTGATAAAGCTACAGAGAAAGGAAAGGAATTATAAAGAATTGAAAAAAAATTCAGACAAGAGGAGGGGGAGGAGGACGTACGGGAGGAGGAGGAGGAGGAGGAGGAGAAGGAGGAGGAGGAGGAGGAGGAGAAGGAGGAGGAGGAGGAGGAGGAGGAGGAGGAGGAGGCAGAGGAGGAGGAGGAGAAACAAGAGTAGGAGGAGGAAAAGGTCTGAGAAAAATCATTGTTGGAAGAGAAAGAGGAGAAAGAGAGAGAGAGAGAAAAAAAAACACAAACACACGCACACACACACACGCACACAAGGATGAGAAACGAAAAGAGAAAAGAATCAAGCGAATGTATCTCAATTGGAGGAAAGGAATGCTATGGGCGAAGACGAAAATCCTCGCAGGGTGAAAAGACACAGTGATCCAGCCGTGCCTTCACACACTATTCCGGCTCTCATTCAACACTTCCATCGCTACTTTTACTGGACCCGGCCAAGCGCGGGAGCCAGTTTCAAGAATTTACAACAGCATTTTGGTGGGAAAAAAAATAGAGGAAGTTGACTTCCAGCCTTTACCTTGTGCATCGCAGGAACACGCCGGGGTCCCTTGCAGTACGTTAGTGAAGAAAATATGAGGAACACATGGTTACAGGGTGCGGCCCTCACTATTTTAAGCCGAGGCAGAAGAAAAAGGAGAGAAAAATTATGTCAAAAAATACATAACGATGATGATGATGATGATGATGATGATGATGATGATGATGCAAAGGAAAATAGAAGGTAAGATGAAAGAAAAAAGATCAAGTCAGAAAAAGGAGGAGGAGGAGGAGGAGGAGGAGGAGGAGGAGGAGGAGGAGGAGGAGGAGGAGGAGGAGGAGGAGGAGGAGGAGAAAGAGGTCGACGAAAGACGACGACAAGGAAAGACCAAAAATAAGGAAAATATTAAGACTTGGAGCAATGCTGATAAAAGGATTAAGGAATTAAATTTTTTGGTCGTATGTTGTTTGTGTGTGTGTGTGTGTGTGTGTGTGTGTGTGTGTGTGTGTGTGTGTGTGTGTGTGTGTGTGTGTGTGTGTGTGTGTGTGTGTGTGTGTGTGTGTGTGTGTGTGTGTGTGTATGTGTGTGTGTGTCCCCGGGCGGGGAATACATCTAGCACGGGAGGATATAAAGGTATAATTGGGAACACCGGTCTGCTGCCCATCTTCCTACTGATGATGATGACCATTTAATGTGACCAGAATTATATCCGGGGGCTGCCGATAGCACTAATATACTTCATTAAAATCCTTGCCACCATCGACCTGATTGATGTAATTCGCATATGACTATTTTTGGGGAAAAGGAAAACTCGGGCGCCCTGAATAAAAAAAAAAAAAAATGAAAATAGTGCGCGCCATGAAGCGGCCCAATTGGCGGCAGGGAGATGGATTATGCAAAAAACAATACGCTCTGAATGGAATAAAAATCACCACCATCAGCCCTGATCAACATATAAACTGAAGGTAATGTGTCAATTTACATAACTGATTT
>NC_087152.1:16112500-16120000 GCF_035594125.1 Scylla paramamosain
AAATAAAAGCCTCCGTGCTGGTGAAAGGTGAGGAGAATGAGGACTGACTGCAGTGGGGAGCTGACCTGTGTGGCGCAGCGCCAGTCATCCCCCAAATGGACGGGCTTTGAAAGAAAATATTCAGGCACAAATTTTAGTCAATTCCAACTAAAAAAAATAAAAGCGTGACACGAAAACAATATGTACAAGAGTAAGGCGACTGTTAAAACGTGTGAGATGGATTTAAGATGGCAGACAAGGAACCGTCAATATATATTTACAGAAGTTACTGCGCTCAAACATCGACTTCTAAGCCTCTCACACACAAGGAAAAGAAATCAATGCCCACTCCAAAAAGAGCTAGAAACTCTCGGCACATGCGTAAAGTTTTCAAGCAATATTTGACCAGACATGTGTGTGTGTGTGGTGTGTGTGTGTGTGTGTGTGTGTGTGTGTGTGTGTGTGTGTGTGTGTGTGTGTGTGTGTGTGTGTGTGTGTGTGTGTGTGTGTGTGTGTGTGTGTATGTGTGTGTGTGTGTGATTCGACATCGTAGTTACTTAACACTCCATAGCTGCAAATGGAGATATAACAATAAAGAAGAGTACAACAGGCTTGGTCCTTGTTCAGTAAAGGAAAATTGCTTTGATCGTTTTGATGGCATTATAGCTCCAGGTACTACTGCTGCTGCTACTACTACAATTTCTGCTACTAATACAAATACTGGTACGACTGGCACAAAAACAACAACAACAACAACAATACCAGCAATAACAACAACAATAACAGCCTCCTCCTCCTCCTCCTCCTCCTCCTCCTCTTCCTCCCCCACTACTACTACTACTACTACTACTACTACTACTACTTTTACTATCACTATGATTACTTTTATCAGTGAAAACATATGAGATATTAAATGAAAACCTGAAATTTTTTTTTTATTTATTTTTTATTTATTTATTTTTTTACCGTAGGAGAGTTTAGTAATCTTATCCTCCTAAATGTGTATGTCGCCTACAACTGTGAGCGAATGTGTACGGTTGCATGCTCAGAGAGTCCAAACATCATCTACTGCCGAACTGAAGAGGTTATTTAGCAATGTCAGGTAAAATGGCAGTGACTGAGACAGAAGACGAGGACGAGGACGGGACAAGCGGCGCGGCAGTCCTACCTTTACGTCCTATCCTCCTCTTCTTTGTCCCCGCCAGAAGAAAAAAAATAATAAAAACATCATCGCCTGGGTTCAAGTGCAATTTCTTCACCTTGACTGAACACCTCACGGCTCCTCTCCAGTAAAGATCAATCTTCTAGTGTTCCCAGGCAGCCAAAGGACACTCACGGTACACGCGTCTTTGCCAATCGAGGCACAATGATCGCCAGGGCTGAAGTGGTGTCTGCTGGTCGATTCTGCGTAGACTGTCTGGCCGCTACAGGAGCACTGGTGGTTGGTGGTGGTGGAAGTGGTAGGAGAGTAGTAGTAGTAGTAGTAGTAGTAGTAGTAGTGGTAGTAGTAACAGTAGTAGTAGTAGTAGTAGTAGTAGTAGTAGTAGTAGTAGTAGTAGTAGTAGTTGTTGTTGTTGTTGTTGTTGTTATTGTTGTTGTTACTGTTGTTGATCTTGTTGTTGTAGTAGCTTCATTGGTGGTGGTGGTGGTGATGATGGTGTTGGTAGTGGTAGTAGTAGGTGTAATAGCAGTAGTAGCAGTGGCAGTAGTAGTAGTAGTAGTAGTAGTAGTAGTAGTAGTAGTAGTAGTAGTAATAGTAGTAGTAGTAGTAGTAGCAATAGCAGCAGCAATAACAGCAGTGGCACTGTGCACAAAGCAGCTGCCTCGAATAGTTACAACAAAGAAGTGAACATGATGATGAGCAAGCACACATCTCCACACCCCCACCCCGGACTGCAGCATTCTGACAACTCTTGACACTCCCCAACACTCAAGTCTATGCAACACGCACTTATTGATCGCTTCCAGTCGTTACCAACTCAACAAGTTACTTAATTAATACTCTACAAACCGGGTGTTCCTCTGTGCGGATAATTAGATCATCAAGGAGATAACAAGGTAGACAGAACGAGCAGGCAGCCTTGACTTTATAAATCTTTTATTTTCGAGAGGTTGATTTAAAATTTTTTTTATTTTATTTTAGTAGGAACAACATTCGAGTATGGCCATACGAGTATAAAGAGGCAGGAGAGCACAAGACACTGATCCTTTGCTCTTTTCGAACGCATCCGTCTTTTGCCCATTAACTGGAAATGATACATGGCTCAACAAATCTTCACCAATGGCAGGAGATCTATTACAGGGGATTGTGCATCTGTCTTCTCAACTACAGTAACTGTCATCCCTTCCAGGAGGCGGCTCAGCAAACACCAGCTTATGTGTAGATACGAGTCCATTGTTTGTCTGATGGGCCGTCACATCTCAGCGTCACACAAAATGCCAGTAATTTGTCATGACATGTTGTGGGGGAGGGACATCAGGTAATGTTTATGTGTAATGATTATAGTACATTATCAAAGCATATGAGTAAATTACCAGTCAAAAGTGTTAAGTACACGCGTTAGTCAAAAAAATATATACTCAAGTGCAGCTTATTGAGGTAACATGACAAGTTTTTTTTTTTTTTCTTTTTCGTGATGGTTTGTGCTTGTTTTGTTTTTTCATTTTTTATTGTATTTCCCTTTGACTTTTTTTTTTTTTTTTTTACCACACAGAGCACTCGAAAACAGCTTAATACATGTCTGGAAATCTGTCTCTAGTTAAGTACGTACTGGTAATAACGTCTTACCCGGGCACCCTCTCCCTAACACACAGGAAATAAACTATTAGAGGAAGAATTATTTGCCCATAATTTAAGACAACTACAGTTAATTTCAAAGAAACATAACTAGAATCTGATAAATTAGAACATCAATTATCATAAAACAACTAAGGTTCAAGAGATGAACAGTATCTGAATTTAACCGATAATGGCACACACAAACACACACACACACACACACACACACACACACACACACACAGACAGGCACATACAGATACACATTCCCTCTACCCACATCCACACACACACTCACCCTCCCTACCATCCCCACCCAACCACACACACATAAACACAGACCGGTTGGCAAATGAATGTTTATGTTTGGTGCCGGCAGTTGAGCACACAGCGAAGAGAAAAGAAGGGGAGAGTTCAGGCCGGGCCCCAAGAAACATGACGCAGTATAAGGCTTGCCGAGCCGTTATGTGTTCCGCGCACTGAATAATATAAACTGAGCCAGATAGGGGATGCAGTCTAGATATGGTCGAGGCCAGAGAAAACTGCGAGAGGCAAAACTGAAAGGAGCAGAGATGGTTCAGATATACTTCACTACCTTTCGTACCCGACTGGACTGGGAGCTTTTCTATACTGGACTGGAGGAGGCGTTGCACCCACCCTCGCTGGCCACGCGCACAACAATGGGTGAAGTAAGATCATAGGATGCTATATGACACCTGCGTGTATTTTGATTCATGCTGGTACGGGAATGTGTGGCAACGGTAAGGTATGGCTGAGACATGAATGGAATCACGGAATTTCAAAGGTTTGGTTCAACATTCTTGATCATGGGATATTATATGTGTGTATTTTGACTCATGCTGGTACTGGAATGTGTGGCAAGGGTAAGGTATGGCTGGGACATGAGAGGAAGCAGGGAATCTCAAAGGCTTCTTGGTTCAGTCTTCTTGAAATGGTACCGCTCGATGTGAGTCAGCCACCACCGCCGCCCGCCGTGTTTGTTTTCCCTTCTTGGCCAAACGAGGGTTGTCTTGCAAATAGCTTGCTTTACATTACATTGTATAATATTGTGTGTGTATATTGTTTGTGGAATGATAAAACTCACTGATTAAACATAACGTATCTTCACGCGTTAAACTGTCTGCGTGCCGTCTGTGAAATTATATCATTCAATGATTAAAACTGAAACATTATGCATTAAATCACCAGTGCATTGGCTGAAATTATTAAGATCATCAATTCAACGCATCATAGCTTGCATGCATTAAACGTTAGCATACATCAATACATACGTCATTCAAACGCGCTTATCGATATCCTTCCCCCGCTATTAAAACTACGGAGCCTTACCATTTGTTCTCTCTGAGCGGGGCCAGTCACCTCAATACCAGTCGTTCCGGTGCAGGTGTGGGCTGAACCAAAGCATTTCCGCTGAGCCTCGCCGAATGTACGACCTCCCCTTAAGCCAGGAGACTGTGTGTCGACTCGCAAGGTGCAACAGAGGTGTACTTGTGCCGGACATAAATGATATTGCATAGCGATGTACTGGTATATCATATTGATATTTTTTTCTTTTCTTTTTTGTTTGTTTGTCTTTCTTACGTACACGATATACTGTGCTGTTACTTTTGGAAAGACACACACACACACACACACACACACACACACACACACACACACACAATATCGGGAGATTCATGGCAGCTACGCCCGTGTTCTCAAACGTATCTGCGTCTTATCTTAACTACTTTAAACAGGTTGTAATGCAAGTTAATGGGTTGTTTTCAAGTTATATATATATATATATATATATATATATATATATATATATATATATATATATATATATATATATATATATATATATATATATATATATATATATATTTTTTTTTTTTTTTTTTTTAATAAAGATTCTGCATCATTATGAGAAAAAATACCCATGAGAGCGCGACTTATTACTTCTTTGGTTTCTGAGAATAATCCTGATGAGAAGGGCGTTTAAGAATAAGAACACAAATCTCAATATCAATAGTTGTATAAAACAAAGCGTTGCCCAAACACTCGCACTGCGGTAAAAAGGAATCACGAATTGTACTGTCAGTATAAAAAAGTTCCTGAAATAAAACATTGACAAGGGCATTCATTACGTAAGCAAACATAAAATTCAAAGATTGACAGTACTAAACAAATCACGTGTGCCAGGAATGTAACATAATCTAATGTTAATCACCCCTGTTCCGTTTACCTCACTAATGCAAGAATCAATCATTTCCGATACCTTCATTCTTACATCCCCTCAACTGAAAACTCTGGAACTTTGCTTGAATCTGTATTTCCTCCTTCCTACGACTTGACCTTATTTGAGAGAGAAGTTTCAAATCACCTTCAAACATGAACCGGGTCTTCTTCAGTACTTTTTTCCTTTTTCCTTTTTTTTTTTTTTGGATGAGAGACAATTAGCGAGTCTCCATTATCCTTTGAATTTGTGTTTGCCCTTGGGTCTTCCTCACTCGTGCAGCTTAATTTATACGTCACGACTTCTGGCTAATGATATATACCTACTAAAATTCCTTGAGGTGACATGTTGCTTTAGCTAAAAAATAAGGCTAAGAAGGCTGCTTCATTAATTATGGAGCCGGCAGTAGATAAAAAGAAAAAAATAACAGTTTTTATTATGTAAGAGGGGCTTCAGCTACAAAAAATAAATAAATAAATAAAATAAAATAAAATGCAGGAAAGAAGATTTACTGGGGTGGAAGTCCCAAAAGAGTAGAACCAAAAAGATTATCTAAAATTATAAAAGTGTCTTGAAGCCTCCCAACAGACATAGTCACAATGGGGCAACCGATGCAGCCAAAAAGAGATGCTGGAAGGAGCGGAATCGTGAAACAAACCACCACTTCTCTACACCAGACTGGCGACTCGGGGAATATTTGATGACGGCAACTTTTTGGAGCAAATCAAGCACTTTTATCTTTTTTTTTTTTTTTGTTTACTATGTCCGTCTTTTTCACGTGTGTTGCGGAATGTAAAGGCTCGGTTGACTGGACTTTTGCCTTAGTTCCAGGACTTCATATTGTGCGAGAGAGAGAGAGAGAGAGAGAGAGAGAGAGAGAGAGAGAGAGAGAGAGAGAGAGAGAGAGAGAGAGAGAGAGAGAGAGAGAGAGAGAGAGAGAGAGAGAGAGAGAGAGAGAGAGAGAGAGAGAGAGAGAGAGAGAGATTGGCGATATATGAACAATCCAAATCAATAACTGCAAGAGAGGTTCAAGAGTCTCTGCTTATCTTGATGTTACAATATGCCTCCTTCCGGGTGAGTATTTTTCTGGCACGAGGTTGAAAAGACTCCTTGAGATCACACGGTCGATGATCACCTTCCGCATACTCGAGGAGAAGGTTGCTTGACTCAGTATGCAGGCAAAGTGAGCGACACAATATCTGCTAGTGCTTGAACTTAATAATCATTGCATGCAATCTTAATGCCATGTCATATTAACAAAAGCTATTCTCGCGATACAACTTAATAACAACTGTGTATAACTTCAATACCACATCACATTAACAAAAACGATTCTAGTATGTTTTAATATAGAGCCAAATTATTGAGGAATCCTAGTATTGTTCTGGTTGATGCACTGAAAAATGAGCAACAAAACGAAGCGATGCAATGATACTAATATTCCTTGGTCTTTTGAATGAAAAAAAAAAAAACACAAGTGAATACGATGCAGTTCAACAGAGCATGGGGTGTGCAGGAGCAAGTAATGGAACCCTCGAGCCACTCAGAATCAAGTGTCAGAGGTGAGAGCATCGCACCGCCTCCTGCTTTCGAGTCTTCTTGGTGGAGACGGGAGCAATGCCTTCACGATTAAAGGAAGGCGGGAGGTATGAGGCGGCAAGAAAACACTTAAGAAAGGCTGAAAGAAGGTAAACAAGTGGGCCGCTGTGATGAAGGTTGCCAGGGACAAGAGTGCCCGTCGCAGGGAGGTAATGACATCAGGTATTTGAGACACCGCTAATGGAATGACCGGGCTTGACCAGATTAAATGTTTGTTCCCTAAAGAAAACATGAAGATGAACGCACGTGCCAAGGTCAGGAAGTCAAGGGAGATAATATAACTAAGGACGACGTCAAAAACGCTCCAACAACGCGGCCGAGAAAGAGGAAGAGGAACAGCGGCAGGAAGACAGGCATAAGCGCTTAAGACATTTTACGAGAAGAGGAAATTGGAGGCGGAAGGAAAGGTTACGTCAAAAAGAGACGAAGAGAGGAAACCTGGCGGGCTGAGTTACGTTGAGAAGTCGTGATATACTGCCTAGGAAATGGGTAGAAAACATTAGAATGGATACAAAGACGAACAGGTGAGGTGATCAACTGCTATCAAACTTTGTGGAATGAAATTCTATTATCTCGTGTTGCGGAGTTGGTGAACACAACACCTTAGCTTCTCGCTCACGGGTTAAGACGAGTTTGAGATCTTTATGTGGCGCATGCAGCACGTAAAGCTTTCATACTAGAGCTCAGGAAGAAGTTATAGAATCTTCCACCAAGGAGACAAGACCTGTATGTCTGCATGTCGGGGAAATTTATGCGAAAGACACCTAACTTAAAACATGTTTCAAAATCCCTGGAAGTGAAAGCAGTATCTCAAAAAATAATGCACGACAACAGGGAAAAAAAGTAGATGGAATTACCTATTATAAATGCAGAGAAGAGATAATATATGGTTATGTACAAAGTC
>NC_087152.1:16125000-16167500 GCF_035594125.1 Scylla paramamosain
GTGCCTGTGTCACGGCCTAAACCCATCTAAAGCTAGACTTCGTTATTGCGCTCACGCTTAACACAGGCTGCCAGCTGGAAGGGTTCGCTCTGATGTTCCTGGTTAGCATCCATATACATAGCATTTTCATAAAAGTCAGTTATGCATAACGTGCTTTGATAATAGTCTTCACTGCCTTGTATATCATGCAGAATAGCAACAAAAGTCCTCAGGTCACTGGTGATTGTGTCCGTGTCTCACAGAATCCAAAGAGCAACTATGACAGAACACCGGCGTCCGTTTACAGGCGCGGAGCTACAACGCTTTATACACGCATTAGGGAAGTTAATAACCCTAAAAGCGAACCCAGTCAGCCCTGCAACGTACGGTCTCTTCTTTCATCCCCAGCACTGGGTACCATCCCTCCCTGCACTTTCCCTTGTAGAAACCTGACGCCTTTCTTCATCTGCAGTGCAACCAACTCACAAACACCGCTTACCTCTCCTCTCACCAACAGTACACCCATTCCCGACCCACTGACAATCCCCCTTTTTTCTTCAACTGTCTATATACCAGGCTAACGTCTTCCTTCAAGACGAGACATCACCTCTCCAGCAGTACGCAGCCCGGTACATTAATCTCTCTTTCGTCATCAGAGTCCGCCCGTTCCCCTTATCCGTCACCAGGAACCTCGGACCTTTGCACCAACAGAAATTTTATATACTCCAGCCTATAGCCTTCCAACTCGACTCTCCTACCGTCCTACCCTCCCTTCCCCAGTAACCTTTCCGTCATTACTGTCTCTCTATGTTAGTGATATCCCTTATCCCTCCTCTTCTACCTCCTCCTTCTCGTCCTCTAACTCCTCCTCCCCCTTTGAGAGTTTCATTAACACCTCTTGCCTTCCTGCCTCCAGCGCACGATCCTCCCATCACAGAGAAACTGATGCCAGACGTATCACGTGGCTCCCTCCCGGCCAGTCTATAGTAGTACGGTAGGAGATTTCCACTTCCAAACTCGGGAATGTGTTTTTATTGAGAATACGTGCTCGGAATGTTTATAGTGTCGATTATTTGTTGTCTCTGTGCTGTTTAGGCTCTTACGGGTTTTGTTTTATGCATGATTTTGTCATTTTTGTTTTTCTCCTTCCGTGCTCATTTACGGACTTAAATTCCATATAGCATAAAGACATACATCTACTTCTCTCTCAACTAACAACACACACACACACACACACACACACACACACACACAGCCAAATCACAAACAAGTAAATCACCAAGCACTCCGTGGATCGTGTGGGTGGCGCTGGTCTGGCAAAACTTTGGCTCTGCAAGTTATTGAGCGGAGGTGACGAGATAATGGACATTTGAATGCACACGAAAAATCACGCTTTCACGCCGTGTCATTCCCGCTTTGCATTCCCCAAAACACTTCGCTGTCATTTCCTCTTTCGACTGAGTTTTCTTTCAAATTTGGCGAAAGGAGTGTTTGTCCTTGCTTGGCAGGAAACAGCAAATCACTGAATGCTCTCGTAAGGAAATGGAAAATATACGTGTCTTGTCATCGTCCTGGAGAAGAGGCTCGCGAGGCTTCACTCATCTCGATGCTCGTGATTCTGAATAAAGTAAGGACAATTGTGAGGGATTACTAAGCTTCAGCCACATTCTGCTCCGTCTCATTTACATCCACTTGTCCATTGCCTGTTAGCCGGTGGTGAGTCAAACCCATTATGCAGATGCCCATTAATCCAGTCAGCAAACTCTGGGCGAGGTTGTGCAGTCTATCCCCAGGTCTGCTCTAGTCTGTACCCAAGAGACCGAGGATTGCTGGTTTATATCCTTGCTACCCCCACATCGAGGATGCGACGCCCAGGCACACGATGTCAGCCCTCCGGAAGAACCTGGAAAAGGCGATAGAGTGGCGGCGATTACTTGTAAGATAGATAGGAGCGCAGCACCACTCCGCCGCGATCTGAGGCCCTTCGATCGACTCTGATTCACGCCCAGTCGCTGGAAAAGTGCAAACCCACTATGGTAAATGTGCGGGTGAAAATGGGGAAAGAACTCTGTCCCAAATTGTCATGCTGGAGTGTAAAAGTTCCATGAAGTATTTGGTCAGGTTTTGAAGCGTCTCTGAAAGGTTGTCTGGACTGTTGTTATTGATTTCGCTGGGATATGTACTGGTGTTGTAACTTTGGGTGGGGGACATTTCATCAGTGCAGGTGAAGGTGGACAGGACTTGGAAGTGCACCTGTACGTAGATGAACTCCAGGGATTTTATTTATGTAGTATTTTTTTTATTTACTATAGTACTATATGACTGCAGATATTGCTGCGTCATAATGTTTACTTTTTAAATATTTTATACCTTTATACTTTATGCTCGCAATAACAAGTCTCCGGATACCCATCAAGCATAACTATGATATTAATAGACAGCAAGCTAAGTATCATATAAGTTTAGTAATTGTTGTGCCCAAATATTCTCTTACAGGTGCATTTCAATCTCAGAGTTCAGATCAACCATGTCTCCGAGAGATTAATGAGTATGCACGAGAGATCCAGCCAAGCGATCCATTTTTCCACCTACAAACTAAAGTATCGCTTGCTTTCCAGAGAAAACGAGTCCATCTCTAGTCTTCTGGCAACTGGACTCCAAGTGAGTGGGTATTAAGGTAGCTTTACCGGACCCCAGCCCAGCTCGCCTGGTAGAAGGAGACATCGCAGGAAAACCTATTTGTGCGTGAGTCCCCAGTTCCGTGGTCCAGGTGAAAGCTCGTGCCGCAATAAATGTCTTTGGCGAAAATCCAGTGGTTCACATAATTTTCGCGATACATAAAGTAAGTCTCTGAGAAAAGAAGGGATTTGGCCAACCTTTGTACAGCAGTGCAGCGGCTCACTCCTGTGTCTCGTAGTGGAGGGACGGAGGGCGAGGTGAAGAAAAATATCAGTGAGAGCTAACGAATTCTTAATTTAGTGAGGGAAAAAAACAATAGCAGCCTGTGGGAACATGAGCGAGAACCTCATCCAACCATAAATTTGTAATGTTCATAATACTTCAGTCCTCGGTCAATAAATTCTTTGTGGGCCATTAACCTTTCAGTACCATGGCATAGCTTTAATTATATTCTGGACAGCAGAAGAGGATTTCATTAAGCTTAGCATGATATTTTTATGTAATTAAGTGAATTAAAATTGTCTCTTGTTATTCATCCACCATAATTACAGCTTAACGTAGCTCATGCTAACTAAAAACAGGTAATTTTGTGGATTTCAGGAACTATCTGTAGCAATACATGGATTAATTAAGATTTATATTATTCTTTACTTTCATACATTTTTGAGGCATCCATCCTTTCAGACAGACAGCGATGTACGTCACTCTACAACGTGTAATCACTCTGCCCCTGAGCTTCATTGACCCTGACGAGCCATTCCCCGACACCCAGCCACCGAATGCCCTTACTGGGACCTGAAGTAAGAGATAGAAACGCTGAGGCTTCGTTCGAATTCCTCCCAGTAGTACTTTTATCTGAATCGCTTCCTACACGACTTTTTTAAAGCAGAGGAGTGTTTCCATCAACGGTCCTCGGAGCAGAAAGCCTGGAGCCCCCGTCATACCCATCTAGGTGTGCCCCTGCCTCTGATATTAGAACACTTGGAGCACACCAGGATTACCTTGCTTTCCAGAGTAAAACATTTCTGCCTTATCTTTTATCATATGACGTTTATTATACAGCTGCACTCCCCTCAGTAAAAGAAGCACTCCCCTGTGTTAAGAGTCTTTGTGTGTGTGTGAGAGAGGGATGGTATTGTTTTCGTATATGTATTTCTAAGATTTCTCTACACCCACAAAGAGGAACCCGAGCGTTGACTTGGGATCTGATCGCGGTGAGTTTCCGGTTGGTATGTGTGTGTGTGTGTGTGTGTGTGTGTGTGTGTGTGTGTTCTCCGCACTACCATTATATCTGGAGCTGCGTTTCCTCGCGTTTGTGTCTCCTCGTGTATTTGTTGCAACGTTAAATTTCTTGTCGCAAAGGGGAAGATTTTCCAAAAAGTGGAGCATCGTAAATATTTGTGTTAAAAACAAAAACAAAAAAAATCCTGAAATTAAAGTAGACCAAATGACTTATATTGTTTTTGTATTTGCATTTGTTAAGTCGTCAAATTTCTTATTGCAAAGTGGAAGGTTTTCTGAAATTCTGAAAACTGTAAAAACGTGCGACAAATATATATATATATATATATATATATATATATATATATATATATATATATATATATATATATATATATATATATATATATATATATATATATATATATATATATACTCCTGAGACTACATTTGAACAAATGATTTAAACTGTATTTCTATTTACACTTGTTAAGACATTAGATATCATGTTGGAAAGGGGGAGTTTTCCAAAATTTGGAGCATTTTAAAAACTTGAGATAAAACATATACACTTGGGGAAAAACTGGATCAAATTATTTAAATCGTGTCGCGTTTAATAAACCGTCAAATACGCTGAGAATCAGTAATTCAAAACCCACTGCTTTTTTAGTCTAGTTCCGTTTTAGGCTAAAATTATGTCATGCTATTACTAAATTAACGAAAGGAGGATATATTCATTACACTCGATACCTCTGTAAATTGCACTCACTTGTAATATGGAAAAAAAAAAAAAAAACAAGAAAAGGGAAGTAAATCTGATCAACAATATGAAACGCCAAATAGGAAATCCTGAAATGATTCTAACGGAGCGTCCAGCTACACCTCCCACTTCTCACTTTTTTTTTCATAATCGTTTACGAGTTTTTCAGATCTTTGTTTTTGTGCCATAGTTTATATAATTAATTATGCAGACTAAATAAGGCAAACTTAAGATTCTGTAATATATTTTTCCAGTGTGTTTGTGATGCCATTTTCACAGTGCTTTGAATGTTATCAAAGGACAATAAAGGCAACAAAATCAGAGCATGTAGAGCAAACTGTCTCAAGACGGAGAGCAGAAAAGAAATGATGGAGATCTTAAAGTAAATACTGGTGGGCGCCGTCAGTGGAAGCGAAGATTATTGCAAGAAATCTACCTAGGATGGCACACATCTTTGCAAGACGCAGCTTCACTTACCATCTTGGTAGAAGCATTACATTGTTTTCCCAAAAGATCGTGCTCGCAAAGGGTCGCCTTGAACCTGAACTTTCCCAAGGCTCATAACATTTTTCCGCAAAGGTAATCTCTGTTTGTGCTAAAATGATTTTCGAAACAAAGGCAGGTAAAACTCGGCTCGACTAGCATTATCAGCACCATTATTGGTAGGTACAATATAGTTAGTTTATGTATTGCATTAATGGGCTATCTAGATGTTTTTCCTTTGCAAAGTCTCGCTCGTTTCCTAAATAAAGGTCATTAATGCTTCCAGTGAAAGGGTGCTCACAACAAAGGAAGGTTCCCGTGGAGTCTGGGTACTGCCAGACCGCTGCTCCCCAACACTTTCCTGGTTTTCGTTTGTCTTGCTGCTTTTTCCCTCAGCGAGTGCGGAGAAAGGCATGAGCCGTAGCTGTACTTTTGCGACAACTTCAATTCAAGTAGTTATGTGTACTGTGTTGCAACAGTTGGGTGTGACTGGTACAAGTATCTGCTGGGACGCTAACTCTATTACACTAAGGTCTCTCTCTCTCTCTCTCTCTCTCTCTCTCTGATTCTAATTTTCAGTGCCAACGATTCTACTTCATAACGAAATCTACGATCGAAGATGCCGATTGTTGAATTATTTTATGATTTTTATTTTAAACGACACCAGCTGTATTGCATTCATATTTGCAGTTATATAACTTCATTATGATTTTGATTCCTCTGTTTTTTCCCCCTAAGTACATCTCTGTCTCTGCGATACGTACAGTCAATATATAGTAGAGTAATATACTTTACTTACACTGTATTTACATTTTCTCTTAGTCATAAATCCTCTGATCTTTTAAGAATTTATGAGTTGTCAGGTTTTATTAATAAATTGCCGGTGGAGAAAGAATACATCGCACAGTGGAAGTGAGTGCAGAGCATTAATCGATTCCTAATCATGACTCTACCAATTTCGCCTGATTCTACTGACTACTCAATGTCTGATCCCTGTCACCATATGCGCTCATTAAAAGGAGGAACATTATCTTGGCTGAGCTTACCAGAGATCAAACAAGACATCACAGAATTGCCATCAACTTTCATTAACCTCTCAACCAGAAGCGATATACATGGTTGGCTTTACATGCAACATTGTCACTTCATTAAGAGTGACAAGTGCATATATAGCTGGCACTTTTAGTCCTGCAAGATTCCTCGAGACCGAGGCATGTCAGCAATGATGTGGCTGGGACACTGGGTGCAGAGTGCTTCCATTACGGCAAACTCTCCATTTTTTAATATTGACGAAGAAAATCAAGAAGATACAATAATTTCCAGGATTAATGTGGAGCTAAGTCAAAAGTTTTGTCTCTTGCTACTGATTCCATCTTAAACTTTCCTTCACGTTGAAAAAAAACCTGGCCAAACAAGGGCTAAGAACAGAGCTTTAGGAAAACCCTCAAGGAATTAAAACAAAAGTTGCTGCCGCCACACTATATCTCAAAAGAAATTTGCTGCTGCAAGAACCGAACCCTTCGTGTTCTGCCCTTCTGAGATCTGTTGCGGGCAGAAATATTTCAATCGAGTAATATATATCGCGCTCGTGCCCTTCTTTGATGCCAGGCAGCTTTGGGCTTGTTTTCAAAACATACAAAATAAGGGTTTTCCAGCATAAGGCGAACCTTTCATGTATTTCCTCTAAGCGCCCCATGGAAGAAAATCCTTCAGGTCCAAACACGAATACAGGAAAGGAAATGTATTCTCAAAAAATTATTGCAAGGGTGCACAACAAGAGGTCCACAACACCAACCTTTGTGAGAAATTGTTAAATATCTGAAAATTCATATTAATTTTAGTTACCACCGTTTGATATTTTTTAAGATTGTCTGTCTCGTATAAAGAGAGAGATCAGTACTGAAAGCAGCAGAGTGGAGACTGTCTGCCGCGAGCTGGTCATGAGAGTTAATGAAGACGATAATTACCTAATTTGTAGTTTAAAAGAAAATCGAGCACACCGATTGGATTAAGTAAAGAGACAAAAACTCTACCAGGCATCTAGGGTCGCCACACCCGCGGGAGCACTTCTTCCCGGCGCCCTGACAACTTAACAACATCCGGCGAGGTTCACCCAGTGTGCCGCGGCGACCCTCTCTGTGTGAGGTGTTGTCCCGATCGATCTCCCTCAGCGCGTGACGAGCTCTGCCCCAGCCGCCCTGCCGCTCCGCCCTCGGCACTCATGCATAATGTCCACAGAATATTCTACATCGTGGAGGGCACTGCATTGCTGCCTCCGGTCGACAGTGATTGGAATTTGTTCTCGCCTTTTCTTCGTAAATTTGTTCCGAACAACCAGTAAAACTGATTAATAAGTACACACACACACACACACACACACACACACACACACACACACACACACACGACAGTTAACATGTACGTATATTTGCCCAGTATGCACCTTAGCCTCAGACACCTAAGTGTGTTGTACTTCTACAGTTATTCTTTCAGACTAAATTCCTGTCTGACATTATCTGGCCTTACCAAGTTACGCGTGGCTTCAAACCCTCCAGAGCAAAGCGACGGGCAGCCAGCACAATGGCTGACCATTATTTTTGCAAGCATACACCAGAAATACTTGGGTGCAAGTGGTTATAATATATTCCTTTTATTATTGTCTTTAGTGATCATAGAGATTTAAAAATTTTCTCGGCTTTCAACGTTCCCTTGGCTCGCTATGAAACTTTTGCCTTAGCGTTAATTCACCTTAGCTGCCTTCCTCCCATTGTTTGTATCCGAGAATTCTGTTATGCTGGGAACAAAGCGAACCAGAATATACTTCACACGACGCAATTCTTCTCGCTCGTAACTCCGAAAAGAGGAAACAATTCAAGAATACTCACACAATTTACGGCCATATTTCACCTTAAAAATTCACATTCTTCATTTTTTTTTTTTCCACCCATATATTTATCTTTCTGCAGGTTTGTGCTTCCTGTGCTTTCCCACAGATGCCGGGCAGACTCCTCGCTCTCACCACCACCACCACCACCACCACCACCACCACCACCACAACCATCACCACCACCACTGCCGCCACCACCGCCATCACCACGAGAGGTTCCCCCTCGCTACACAATTAGGACGTAAAATGTTTCTTTCAAGTATTCAGGCACTTATGAAATGGAAAAAAATAAATAAATAAACCCAGGCATATAAGTACATTTTCGTCCTGCTCTTCCGTTCCAGCCGATTTACGAGAGAGAGAGAGAGAGAGAGAGAGAGAGAGAGAGAATGGCTGACCCTCCTTCTCTTTCATTCCTTTCTATTTTTCTATTTTCTCGGTTCTTACATCCTTTCAAGCCAGATTTCCCTCCCCCTACATCTCTTTCCGTCTTCTCCCCGACATATTCCATCTTCTCCCCCTACAATTTTCATCTTTACTCCCTATTTTTTCAATCTTTCCTTCCTCGCTACAATCTTTTTCGCTCTAAGTTGATATTTCTTGAGTATTTGCTATGTTAATTTTTGTTCCTTATATATTTTACGTAGTTTGTGTGTTAGCAGTTAGAGCATAATTATATGTGCATTTATTTGGAATATAAATACGCATCAGTATATTTTCAACCGATTCTCCCGTTCCACCCGTTTTACCAGAGAGAGAGAGAGAGAGAGAGAGAGAGAGAGAGAGGCTCGAGTCTCCCTCCCTGGTCCTGCTATCGCGGCGGAAGAACGCCAGGAGATAACACTTGGACTCATCTTGCGCTGGATTTTGAGGAATTTGCTTCTTTGCTATCGTCGCCCAGGAGCCGCCACCTCGCCACTTAAAACTCATTGAAAACTTGGAAGGAACGTGGTGGTTTTCTTAAGGGATTAAGGGACAGAGTTTTAACTTCTTGTATCACTAACTCCTGCTAAAGTTTTGAATCCATTGACAAAAAGATACTGTCAGAAAAAAAAAAAAAAATAGGACAAACGCACGCACATACAGACGCACAAGACACACTCACGCGCGAGACCGTGCGCGCGCACACACACACACACACACACACACACACACACACACACACACACACACACACACACACTTAGGGGCATCTTTTCTCTTGCACTTCTACGGTCTGTTCTGGTTTTGTTTTAAAAGACTGTGAAAGAGGTGAGTACAAAAATGTTTTACTGTAATGGAAAGATACAAATAGACAATGTAATCAGCAATCTAGCATCATCACTATTACGGAAAGTGTGAATTAAGTTAGATAATTGCAACACCAAACATATTTCTTGCAGACCAGGAGCTACTTTTAATAGTGAGTGAACGGAAACAATGAACAAAATTCCAATATCTCCACCAGCAACAAAGGCCACGGAGTCTCTACGGGGCTCAGCCGTCCTGCCCCGACTTGAGAAAGCGAGAGAAGACAGGCAGAAATCGAAGCTTGAATATGTGATGAGGAAAGACGGGGCAGCTCCGGTAACAAATGCTTGGCGAACACCAGGGAGGAGAATAAAACCCTGGAAAAAGCGACGCTTGAGGCAGAGATGGAATATAAATGGGCATGTGAAACTTACACGAAAGAAAATGTAATGTAAGTGAAGGTGACTTTATCCGAGTCGGCGACCCGCGCTGGGAGGAGAGACTGAGATGAACAAATCGTTTACTGTGCTAATGAGTCAAGCAAATGCTACTCGCTGAATTTGTTTAAACCCTCTTTGTTGCATCTTTATTCAAATGATAGGAAAAGATAATAAAATTCGTAATGTATATCACGAGCGTGTACTATACCAAAAGTACATATGAAAAAAAAATAAAAAAGTAATATTTGCTAACCTTAAAAAATCCTTCCTTATATATACGTCGTTTCGAATCTGCACATTTGGAGATACTGCGGATTTCTGAACTCTCCAATACTAGAATATATAATGAAGTAGACGCTGATTGTGCTGCTGCTTGAAATGTTTTCCTTGTTTTTTTCCTTAATTAGAACAGTGACAACGAGGCACATTTTATATCCACGGTTCAACGCTTCACTTCCGACGCCAATCATCACTTCGGGTTGCCTTTCGTATGCAGCAGCACAGAGGCTTCTCTTGACTCATGAATATCTGTTGTTAGTCAGTAAATTGCAGCACTAAATCTGTGTGGCCCTTCATGCCTGATCCCCCCCCACACCCCCCAACTTCCTATGACCAAAAGGAATTTAAGAAAGGAGAAACAAGTCACCTTGGGAACTAAAGTGGCCAGTCAGATCGAAATCTTTTCTTACCCAAATTTTTTGAGAGCAGACATCGAGCATGCTATTTTTTTCTTTCTTAGACCTTGGTCAGGAATCTTTTCGAGCTAAGAAACTTATCGGTTAAAAAGATTTTACACTTGTTTCGGTTTTGCTTCCTCTCTTTTCGCGTTCATTACGTCCTTCTGGAATGTGTTCACGCGTGAAATGAACCATACCGTCTATTCCACGATAAGAGAAAGGAATTCTAATTCGTTTTCAGTCGACATGTATTTTTCACTCTTTTATCTGTCCATGTTTTTGCACAACGCTATCTTTGCCATGCCTCTTTGAACACTCAGGAATTTACTGTCTGAAACTTCCGTAATGTCCGAACTTTGTAATCCATAACTTGAGTCTGGTGAGGCACAATAATTGTAGAAACTTCTCTTAAAAGAAAATTACGTTTAGTAGATTACTTTCTCAAAGACATACGAGTAGACCAACACATTTTTATTGCTTACTGTTGCTTACACTTTATATTTATGAACTTGTTCCCTGTTAAATGCTCGTTCTAAATATAGCTTCATTTCTCCGTCCCCTACACTGCTAAAATATGAAGTGGCCTGCAGCTCTGTACTATTTACCTCACCTTCCAGGAGAGAGTAAATGTAAGGTTGTCTTCAGCAATCCACTCTCTGTTATCAGGTTATTATAGTGTACCACACTATAATAACCTGATAACTCTCTCTCTCTCTCTCTCTCTCTCTCTCTCTCTCTCTCTCTCTCTCTCTCTCTCTCTCTCTCTCTCTCTCTCTCTCTCTTATTTAAAGATGTACCGTAAGTTTGGTGGGCCATTCTTATAAGCCCGGCTAGCTCAGTCGGTAGAGCACGAGACTCTTAATCTCGGGCTCGTGGGTTCGAGCCCCACGTTGGGCGACAGAAATATTTCTATTTTTAAGTGCCTCCGTGGTGTATTGCCTAGCATGTCTGCCTACAAATCCGCTTGGGCAGTCGGCGCACAGTTCACCCATCTGTCTGTCCTTCCTCCGGTCTGGCCAATAAGCGGATTCTTTTGAAAGGTAAACTGTGGAGACCAGGATGTTACAATGGCCCTGTGTTCCAAGGGTAAGGGACATAATTCAGTGAGACGGAAGTGGGAGACGGGGCCACGCGGGTCTATGGTGTATGCCCCTAATTAATGTATTGCTACAGCTATCAAGGTAAAATAACACATTTCGTGATGTAATATAAAGTAATAGCTGTCCTCATTTAATCCATATAGAACGAAGTGTGCAATCTCTCTCTCTCTCTCTCTCTCTCTCTCTCTCTCTCTCTCTCTCTCTCTCTCCCTCTCTCCCCCCCTCTCTCTCTCTCTCTCTCTCTCTCTCTCTCTCTCTCTCTCTCTCTCTCTCTCTCTCTCTCTCTCTCTCTCTCTCCGGAGGTGGGAACTGTCTAAATTAGCGGTAAAAATAAGCCCCTGCACCATATTAGAGGCAGGCAGGAGGGTAACCAAAAAAGTGCGTAAGAGGCTATCACCTTGCTATTTTAACGGCCAATATAATAAAAGAAAACGGGAAGAGACGCTAGAAAAGAGTAGAAAAAAGAAAAGAAAGAAGAAAGTGAAGCAATCTATAATAAATGTCACAAGAGATTCTCTTTTTTTTTTTTTTTTTTTTGCCCCGAAAATTCGTAGGATAGAAGCGTTTAAAGGCACACGTACGAAAATGAGACGAAATTTGGGCTTTTGAGTAAGAGGAGAGAAAAGGAGAAGCACAGAATAAGCGTTTTTACAACCTTTTCTGCTTCTCATGCAAAAGCAAACTACCACTATATCCATTTCATCCCTTTCATCCGCTTTACTCTTGAATATTCCGTGTTCTTTTTTTTTTTCTCTCTATCTCTTCAATTCCTGTATTCTTGCAAACTTAATTTCCCTTCCCATTACGTCTGTTTTTTTTTTTATATTTATATTTTCCCTATATTTTCCATCATCTCCCCTAAAACTTTCATTCTTTTCCCCTTACATTTTTCTCTCTTCCCCCTGCCCCTGCATTATTCTTTTTCCATCTTGTGTGTACCTAGATTCTTGCACGCTTATTTCTTTTTTTTTTTTATATTCAACCATCTTCCTTCTTACGTTGCAGTTATCAGCGCATTCATTTAAGGGTTTGTATAGATTTGTGAGAAGTAGGGAGTTTTTAAAGAAGACTAGACAAATATATGGATGAAGATGAAATGGTAGGCATGTTCTCTACAGGGACTGCCACGTGTAGGCTTGATGGCTTCTTGCAGCTTCTCATAGTTTGTTATGTTTATATCCTTAAATCAATAAAAACAGTGACATGATTAAACTTTGTGATCTTAGTGGCTCTTATATTCTTGTCAGCATTATTTTTTCCTACTATTCTTCCCTAATACTAACTCTCCAACCGTACTGTTTATATATATATATATATATATATATATATATATATATATATATATATATATATATATATATATATATATATATATATATATATATATATATATATATATATATATTCAAAATATTATTATTAACGCGTTTATTTCATAATTTGCATTGATAGGAAAAAAAAAAACTGGGTCTCAAATGGCGTGGTACGTGACTGAAATAGACTCCGTAATTAGATTGCCAGTACCGCCGAGTCAATAGGGAACTTTAAGAGATATTGATAGGAATGATAGGTGATTATAGGTAGTTATGTTGTAAACGGGTTTTCTGGCTTCTTGCAGCTTCTCTTATGTTCTTATGGTCTTATGTTCGATTAGTGAGAAAGAGTCCATTAGTGGGAGCAGTTAAGTGGTTGCATTCGGCCTTTTGGCAAACATCTAAGTGTTCTTATGTTTTTTTTTTTCTCCAGCTTGGCCAGGAAATGCGTTATTCATATAGTTTTTGTTGATACCTACAATAACGAAAACTGGTGAAGTAAGATCCATTGAAAAGCGAGAAGTATTTTTCAACATCCATTGAAGGTTTTTACGAAAATAGCTTAGATCATCTCCATTATTCGTAGGGTAGAAATATGCAGCAGAAGTGCTGGCGTCGGTACAAAGTTAAGGAGACCACGAGCTATTGAGGAGCGGTCGTCTTTGTCGCCAAATCGAGCGTAAGAAGGCTGCCCAGTGAGTGTTGTCAAGGAAAGTTTTAGCGGAGGATTCCTTTCGACGGAGAAGTTAAGATGGAAAAACGATGTTACACAGTAGAAGGAACACACACACACACACACACACTCGCACATTCCCCCATCACACACACGTGAACAGTTTCATATGTAGCACCTGGTGGCGTGTTAAAATGGAATATTGGTGGCACAATAATTTTCCTTTGGCCAAACAACACCAAGACATAGATCACGCCGCTGAAGGAACACCGAATACACATACGGCTATTACTTTTCCACAGTTGAAGCTGCAACCAAGCCAGAGAAAGAGGAGGAAGACGAGGAGGAAGAAGAAGGAGGGGGAGGAGCAGAAGAATAAAGATTGGAACGTATAACTACTAACTTGTGCTTCCTACAAGGGCGAGAGATGGTAACTCCAACCGGCAGCAGTAGAAGTGTATTTTTAGTAGCTCCGTCTGTCTCCTCGATACCTCACCGCTTCCTCACGCCAGACAGACAACACGGTTCCTCCATTCCATACCTGAGGGAGAGAAATGGAATACATCGGTACTTGTATATTTATAGATTTGTCCCTTCTTGGGGGTACTCTTCCTTTTTCCTGAGTTCCCTGTGCATTTGCTTTAACTGACAGTTCAAGATGATGAGTAAGCCACACTGCTCCCTGCTCGACGCTGAACCCCTCCCGTCTCCTTGCTGTCTGACCTCCATTGAATGGCGGTTTGTGTGTTTCTCCTTCCCTTACGTACCCAGTGATTTGTATGATGGTCCAGTCATTACTAAGGTATGGGTAGGATGGGAGATTATGCTCTGCCTGCTTCTGTTTGTAGAAAACCCACACTCAGCGAAGTACGTACAGTTAGTAAACTGTCCTTTGAAAGCGTCCATTTGCCAGTAAACCGAAGACCCAAGTTGGTTTTAACGCACAACTACACTTTTATAATACGTCCCTCCCCCTCAGCCTCCCAGTCATTACACTTTCCTGTACCTTCCTGCTCGGTTTTTCACCTCTTTTACACGCAGCCTCTCCTACCACCCCCACCGCCACCACCGACCCCATCACCACCGCCCACACCCACAGGATTCACCGCAAAACCTTGTTGCTCGTGCTTTTAATATCTTATTTTCACCGGCGCCCCTAAACGTCTCTTAAATGGCTGCGGTGTCCGATATTAAGCCTCACTAAACAGTTTCTTGACTTTCTTCGTGCAAATTATTGAAGCTTTTCATTTCGCCAGCTACGGGTGTAACAGGTTTCTCTTCCACGCGGCGCATATTTTCATGTATTTTTTGTTCTCTGTCTTGCAAATTTATCCCTTTCGCAGCACAAGAACACTTTCCATACTATGAATGCAATTATTTTTTTCCTAATCTATCACAAAAGCTATAGAGTTTCCATTAGACACTAAAAGATCTCCCGCAGATTTATACCTCGATTGAAAAAAAAAAAAATTGTATCCTGATGAATGGTGCGGGGGGAGAGGCGGGAAGGAGAAACTTGCAATCCATTACGATTCGTGTATTCTAAAATGTACGCTGTTGAAAGTGTAACAATTTTTCAAAGCGTTCTCTGTGTCCAGACTAGAGGAAGTTCCCATAACGAGTGGACCATGTTAAAGTTGCCCTCGCCTTTGTGGTTCCGAGTCGGTCCTTGAGTTCTACTTGGAGGTGGAGAAGGCCGTATTTTCGCACACCCTGCAAGCGGCGGGCCACACCAGACCGCTCAGCTGCCGAACTTGGCGTTATTCTTAAGGCGGCGAGCACACCCAATAAATGCTCGGGTGATCCAAGTTAATTAACGGAGTGCGAGTTTTCTGGAGTCTTTAGCAAGTTTTAGCCAGTGACCACTGTCTATTTTCAATTAGTGCAGTAAGAGAGGAGTATTTTTTTTTTTTTTTTTTTTTTTACACCTTCGTGGACGCTAATTCTCTGTTAGTGTTCCTTGTGGGCTTCACCGAACATCTCCAACCCCACAGGACATGACAATATCAGCGAGCAACAGAAGTGAAGGCAATGGAGGCTCCAAGACCGACCGCGGCCCAAGTAATGCGTCTTTGTTATCTAGCGAGAGCAGCAGAGTGTCCGCCCAGCGCAAGGTGCCAAGCTTTTACCCTCCGCGCCTCTCACATTAGGGAACAATCTGGCTCTCACTTGACGCTCCAGGCCCTCCACTATCAAATCACCCGAATGCATGTTTCGCGTCCGCAGTGAATGCATCCATCCTTTTACCGAGCCTCTTTACCTTTCAGGACATATGAGGAAAGTGAATTGGTAGCGGTGCGTCAGCTGCCAAGGACACTCGACTCCCCTCTTACCTTGGGACTACCAGACCTCGTCCATTATCCACCCAACGTTTTCCCAACCAGCGACGATTTGCAGGGACCAGGCTCGGCGGAGTTCATTGCTTCTACTTCTTAATGAAAACAAAAGTAATTAGTACTATTTTCCATCTCATACTCGTGTTCCTTCCACGTTTAAGATTTTTATACCATGACAGCTATGACGAAATGCGGTCGCTGCCTCGTATTGAATTTTCAGCCTCTTGGCATCCCATTCCTCGTGCAGTGTAAGCCTCAGCCTCTCTTTGCCAATCTCTCCCCCAAGGCAATGTACGCAAGCTACCAAAGCACAATTTCTCTCTCCAAAGCCTCTGTCACCCCGCAAGATTTATTTCCTTCACACGACCACAAACATTCCACACATTCTTGTCTGAAGCCTAGCACTTGAATGCACGACGCTTTCCTTACTGGGAGAAAAATAGTGGGAATATAATCTGTCATCTTTATGCAAGCCAATCTTAATTTGTCTCGTGACTGAGGTGAAGTTAATTGAGTCAAGCTATTCAGTTATTAAGGAAACTATTTGACGCATGAAAATCTCTGCCATTCAAATTACGGGCCGTTTTTTATTTACTTTTAAAACTATTGCTCATCATTTCTGCAATCTTCTCAGTCATTTAGAGGAAAAAATAGCGTTCAGTAATCATTAAAGATAACATATAACACATTAACATCTCTGGCACTCAAATTACAGCTGACGTTTTTTCCATGATTCTTCTATAAGTTATTTATTGTTGTGGTTCGGTGTGCCTCCTCATTTTTCTTAGCTGTCATTTTTGCAGTCATTTAGAGGAAGAGAAGCGTCCAGAAATAACTTTTATTTGAGGTATCAAGGTCTCCGGCCCTCAGAGTAAGGCTGATTTTTCATTTATAGGTATTTTTTTTTTCTTTTTCTGGGGGTGAGTGTTTGTTATTTGTTGTGCTTCGGTGCACCTTGTCATTTCTCTCAGCTGCCATCTCCTCTATAATTCTGTTCTGGTCTTGATTCTTGTCTTGCTCTATTTCTCAGAGAATACCACAGAACACAAACTTTCTTGATTGATGGCACCCGTTTTTTTTTTTTTCGGAAATGGTTGCAATAATAGTAAATATCGTACTCACTCGCACGAACACATACAAACACACACACACACACACACACACACAAACACTTGCACCCACACTGGCACACATACACACACATATTCACATAATATAACCCCTGTTCATCTAGCAGTAAGTAGGTATGGGGTGTAAGCCGAGGGGTTGTGGCCTCGCTGCTCCGGTATGTGATGTGTGAGTGGTCTCAGTTCTACCCAAAGATCGGTCACTATGAGCTCTGAGCTTTTTTCGTAGAAAAACGACTGGTTGGGTAACCAGCAGACGACCGTAGGTGAATGACACACACACACACACACACACACACACACACACACACACACACACACACACACACACACACACACACACACACACACACAGGCATCCAAAAGATAAATGAAATGAATTGAAAAATGAATAAAAGTCGAAACAGAGGGAAATTTATGATTCCGGTACACCAACTTTTACACACACACACACACACACACACACACACACACACACACACACACACACACACACACACACACACACACGTACACATACACATACACACACGCACACATACACACGCACACACGCAAACGTGGGCATCTATTAAAATAAGTACCTTTTGTCTGCAATATAAAGGTATAACGTACTTCCAGTTCCCATAATTTTTGTAACGAAAAAACGTCATTCCTTATCCAAAGTTTGGGCGTTCGAGCCTTCGCAATCATTTAGAGAAGAGATAGCGCACAAAAAAAAGTAAACGTCGTACCTTCACTATAAAAAAAAAAAAAAAAAAAAAGAAAAAAAAAAAAAAAGCGCGTTGGAGTACGTAGGAGTGAAGTTGAAGGAATCACAGTGTAATTTAGGCGTTCAAACCTTCGTTATTTTCAAGAGGAAGAAATATAGTCCAGAAAGACTAATTTTAAAGCGCTTTAACTTACTTAAAAACAAAAACGAAAGAAATGTGAGCTCGTAAAAGCAAACAAGTCCATTGGTGTAGAAAAACCTAAACCCTCTTAACATGTACTCATTCAGTCACGAAAAAAATAACAAAAAAGTAAAATTTTCTCCAACACGCGAAAATAGCGATACTGTGAAAAGTTAGAAAAAAAAAATTCTCCCTGACCAATTAACGTATTTCCAGGTTGTGTGTGAAAAATACTTACGCCTGGTTGAAAAAACATGGCTGTGATTTATTAATGCTACATGAAAACCCCGCCACACGCTGAGTATAAATATTGTCCGGTCTTTCAACTCATACAAAATTGCATAAAGGTAAAAATTGTGCAGGTGCAGTTTTGGATTTCCTCAGCCAGATTGTTAAATTCTAAAAATATGTTCCCTAAATGGTCGGTAATACAATTTTATATATTCACCCGGTCATCATTTTCTTCAGCAGCAGCCAACACTAAGTCAATGAATGATTAATGGGCTTCTATTTTTTTTTTTTTCAACTGATTTTTGTCAAATAATTATTTAGAGTCATTCCAGTCAGTGTTATCGTGGCTTGGTCTTGCCTGCTTCTCTCCTTTTCTCTGTCCCTTGGTTATGGTTATCTTGCCTCTTGATATTAGTTATATATTAGTTTTATTTATACTCAGGTTTAGCTGCTTATTCTTTGAAGCGTCATTTTT
This sequence comes from Scylla paramamosain, assembly GCF_035594125.1. NCBI lineage: Eukaryota > Metazoa > Arthropoda > Malacostraca > Decapoda > Portunidae > Scylla > Scylla paramamosain. Next base: position 16,143,505 of record NC_087152.1, read on the forward strand.
TTTTTTCCGCGCGCGACCGCGCGCGCGCGCGTGTGTGTGTGTGTGTGTGTGTATGTGTGTGTGTGTGTGTGTGTGTGTGTGTGTGTGTGTGTGTGTGTGTGTGTGTGTGTGTGTGTGTGTGCGATACGTAACCATTATTTCATGTTTTCTGATTTATAGTATGTGTGCTTTTCTCTTATTTTCATTTTTTATATATGAATTACGTCTAATATGAAGAAGCTAATACATAATAAGCACATACTCTTCAATCTCCTTTTACAGTTCATATAGTTTAAGGAAAGCCTAGGACGTTGAATAAAGTATCTGACTGAAACTATCAAGTGTTCTAAAGGCTTCCACCATCTTGCGGAATAACTACGATATGTGAATATAATAAAATGTCGTTTCAAACCGGAGCTGTGATGTTAGATCAAACGTGCAATGGCCACATCATGCCACTATGCCATTTCATACGCCACTCATCTTTTTTCATCGTGCTGTAGAAACATTCGGACAAGTGTTGCATGATACAAAGCCCGAGCACTCAACCAAAGTTTACGTCTGCAGGTGAACAGTTCCTCGTAATATATTTTGCAGTATTTCAGATCAACGAAGCTGGTTAAATATTTGTGACGATGACGATGATGGTGGCAAGAGCGAGAGAGAGAGAGAGAGAGAGAGAGAGAGAGAGAGAGAGAGAGAGAGAGAGAGAGAGAGAGAGAGAGAGAGAGAGAGAGAGAGAGAGAGAGAGAGAGAGAGAGAGAGAGAGAGAGAGAGAGAGAGAGGCAGACAGACAGACAAACAGACAGACAGACAGACAGACAGACAGACAGACAGACAGACAGACAAACAGACAGACAGGCAAACACACACACACACACACACACACACACACACACACACACACACACACACACACACACACACACACAAACACACACACACACACAGAAATAAACAGACAGTCAGGCAGAGACAAAAAAGACAGACAGATAGGCAAACGGACAGCCAAGTAGACAGACAGAGACAGAGAAAGAAAGACAAAACAAAACACCAAGCTATCCATCCATCCATCTATCGATCTATCTATCTATCTATGATATAACACATCTTCACTTTCCTCATAAAACAAACACTGACGTTTCTAAAAGCACTATAGACAAACTTTCTCCAACCATCTACAGCTGGCTTAGTCTACAGTGGTGGAGCGTCCAACTCAATGCAACTCATGTATTTTGGGGCGACAAAGCGACGGTGTTTTTTTCCACAAGAAGCGCCGGAAACAGGGCTCTCTCTACCCTACTGGAATACTGTTGTTGTTGTTCTGTGTGCGAGGTGAATCAGGGGATGTGTTGTATTCCCCTGTGTGTGTGTGTGTGTGTGTGTGTGTGTGTGTGTGTATGTGTGTGCGAGCGTGTGTGTGCAATTGGTGTACTGGATCCATAAATTTGTTTGCGTTTCGACTGTCCCGGGCGAGGCAGCGAGGCAAGGCACCAACTGGTCGGAAAGGGGGACTCACTTTTAATGCAATATCCTGCGTGTCATGCAAGAATTAGAGGTCCGGTGATGGCTTTTGTTCCTAAGGTGATTACAAAACTTACGTTCTCACTATGAATATGGATATGAACACTGAAATTCAGGTGGAAGACAGGGAACGCTTGGGGAAATCAACACTCTGTAATCCGCACTATAACGAAGCAACGAGACACCAATGGAGTCATGTGAGCGGCTCTCCTGTGTACGGAACTCCCCACTAATGATGCAACAGTCCCCGGTCAGGAGGAGGCAAGGGAAAGAGGGCTTTAGTTTAATGAGTGAAGCTTAACACCTCCAACAATACTCGGTCATTCACTTTCCCTTGTATCAAACCACAAGTTGACCGACCGACCAGCCAGCCAGCCAGCCAGCCAGCAGCACCATTCTCCAGCCTTCATCGGTCTAGCGTATTGATTCATCAGTCTTGTATATCCTTTTCTCCATTCCTGCCTGCCTTTCTCACCACATCCTTTTTACTAGTGATGAATTACTCTCATAATATTATCATGATGGTGGTGATGGGACGTCAAGTCTTACTGTTATTTTTATCCCTCAGGAGAATGAGTGGTTAATGTTTTCCAAAGATTAATCACACTGTTGTCGAGGCAGTGAAAGCAAGTAACACAGATTATCCTTGTTTCCTGCTTATAATGCAAAGACCATTTTTTTCCTGCTGGGATAATGTGTTCTTGTTAATATTTTTTTTCTAAACTATTAAGATAACTAAATAAAATATAATAATTTAACACACTGAGTGAATTAATGATTGGCAGACTATCCAATAAACTGACTATATAGCTGAATAAATAAATAAACAAATTAATAAACGATCATAATACAAACAAAACAAACAAATAAACAAACAAAATAGATATATAAAGTACGAAAAATAAATAATGAATTAAGTAAATATATAAATACATATTCTACACATTGCATAAAAAGATGGCCTCCCAGCAAACTCCTTCCCACATAAAAAACAACAACCAAGTCTTTAGTTTTATGAACATTCTTCTCCCCGCCGGAACTGTGACAGCTCTCGTCACGCCTCGTGCACTAATTTGGTTACCACGCTGAACGAGTCGCAGACTTTGACATCGCCTGATTGTAATTTCAAAGACACACACACACACACACACACACACACACACACACACACACACACACACACACAAAGAACATCTATAAATTTCAAAGCGCGTTGGATAAAAGGAGAAGGAGACAGGACAACATGGTCTTAACTTATATCATTCACACTGCAGCACGGCAAATAAATGCACGCGAGCGAATAAACGCACACAGGTAAAGTAAAACTGACAGATACCCGCTCCAGTCTCCCAGTAATGTCACGACTCCCCAGCCCACATCCTGGCGGTAATTTCGTTGTCTCTCGCCTCAAAAACTCCATCACTCGACACAAGTTGTAGGTTATTTTTCTTAAGTGGGTGTGGCCTCGACATGACAAAGGATCGGCCCGAGTGTCTGTGGTTGTTAGAAAAATTTGTCTGGTTAAGTAAACTGTGAATTGGAGCCACGTAATGTAATAAGGTTTTTTTTTACAGATATGTGGTAAATGAAAAGAAATTCAGATGTTAGTTTGTGTGTACGAGTAAGTGTCTCTTTTGGATAAAATTACGATATCGTGAGAAGAAAGTTAATTAAGTATACTGCCAGAATTTTCCATTGGTTTATTTCTGTTGATTTCTCAAATACAGCGTGATCTATTCCTGCCATAAAAAAAAAAAAAATCAACCAAAAAAATGCAACACGGGTTGTCAAAAAAAAAATTTTTGTGTGTGTGAATTCTAGGTCTTTATACAACCGAGTGTGATTTTAATATAATGAAACAAAAGAAAAGACCACTTTCTATTTTCATATTGGTCTGTATTTTGGCCACTCGCTCCGTCACATAAAGTATGAAAAAAGACAACACCAGAACCTTTTAGCGCCACTACTCGTAAAAAGATAATGGAAACTTATAACAACAGGTAAGGGACATGTGGATTCTTAAGTCCCTGTGACCTTTCGAGACAAAGACCACGGGAAATAAAACAGAGGAGAAAAGAATTCCTTATAAGATAGTTTTCCGTGTAATAATGCTGGAAAGTGAAGTCATCTTTGATTTATCAGTGGCTGCGGGATAGTTCTTTTAAGAACACATTGTAGCGTTCTACGTATTAAATAACTTTATAAATGCATCCATATTAAATAACAAATAAAAATTTTTAAGAACTTACGCCAATCTGAGGTGGGACTGCCACAGCCCTCGATTCAGTTTATTGTATGATTTGGCTCTCCAGAAAAAATGGTCCCGAGAAAAGTATTAAAGTATTATTAGAGTCGCATTCATGAGAATCATTTGATGCAAGAATTATTTGGTGCATGAAAGAATAGGTGCAGAACAGAGAAGTCTGTGGTGTGTCGAAATTTGTGTGTGTGTGTGTGTGTGTGTGTGTGTGTGTGTGTGTGTGTGTGTGTGTGTGTGTGTGTGTGTGTGTGTGTGTGTGTGTGTGTGTGTGTGTGTGTGCGTGCGTGCGTGCGTGCGTGCGTGCGTGCGTGCGTGCGTGCGCACGAGCACGGGCCCATGTACCTGAAAATGCATTCTTATTTTTTTTCGCAAAATTTTTGAGCGCCTCCTCTCTCTCTCTCTCTCTCTCTCTCTCTCTCTCTCTCTCTCTCTCTCTCTCTCTCTCTCTCTCTCTCTCTCTCTCTTTTTCACCCGGGGTAGAATTTGCTCAGTGTTGATTAAGTAATTTGGCTCATAAACCATTATCCCTGACCCGTGGAAAGACTGCAGTTTCTCCTGACGGATGTTTCGCTGCGACGCTGGGAGCACACCGGAGGGAGCAGCGAGGAATTAGAGTAATTGTTTGATCGGAGGTTATTGTGGAAATTGCCCAGATACTCAGCATTACTCACCTGCCGACCCAAATGGAGCTGGTGTTCGTGACGACCGGCGTAATGACGCGTCCCCGCTAACTGCCGCGCCGCCACCAACCACGGAGTATAAGTATCAGATTAAATATTGAAAGAGACATCGCTTAACTGAACTATTTTTGCGTGAAACCTGTTCTTCGTCCTTTACACTTTATATTAGTAGGAAAACACTGGTGATCTTGGAGCATTAATCTTTTGTCATGCATTCATCAGTTCCGGAATGGGGTGGATATGTGACTACGTATTATATGAAGGAATACTTCGTGAAATCGAAGATAAAATTACGTACACTTTAATCTATATTTCCCAGAGGTAAATTTGAAACTAATGTAATCTGAATACAATAAGAAGGCAAACGTATAATCTGGTAATATTACTGGAATGATAAGCTTTAGCCATGAAAGGTCATGTAGTGCTAAAAACACAAATGTCAAAACGTTACTGCAATCATTCCACAAACACATAATTAAGGGGAAATGTCAGCGCCTTCAGTTCCATGGCAAATCTGGAGGCTTTGCTGTCACCATGGTCTACCTGAGCATTGCCAAACGTGATATGTACTAACAACAATGGAGACAATAAAACGTCGCTGCCTATATACGTACCAGGCCGAAATCTCCTTTAAAGGGGGAGAGTCGAGACAAGAGACGCCACGCCTCGTCTCATTACAGAAATAAAATTACTGAGGAAAGTCCCCAGTTCCCTCGCTCCGTCCCTTCCTTTCTTTATTTTCTTTCTATCTTATTCTGTTTTCCGCCTTCATTTCATCCGATCCCTTCCAAACTAAAGTAAGGAGACAACCCCGGAATTAAACTAATCTTATCTCTTTCTGAAGGTCTCTTATTTATCGGGGCCTGAGGTGACACAAGTAGGGCGGTTTTCCTCCATCCTTTCACCTAAAATTCAGCCTCGGGACGGACACCTTTTCATGTTGAAAAGATGGCAAACAAAATCAGCAATGAAGTTAATCCAAACATTGATCATCCTCAAATTACGGTTTTTTTTTTTTATGTAGGAGGGAGACTGACCAAGGACAACAAAATTCCGATTAAAAAAAAAAAATGCCCACTGAAATGCCAGTCCCATAAAAGGGTCCAAAGCGGGAGTAAAAAAATTGAAGGATAAGTGTCTTGAAACTTCCTTCTTGAAGGAATTCAAGTCATAGGAAGGTGGAAATACAGAAGCAGGCAGGGAGTTCCAGAGTTTACCAGAGAAAGGGATGAATGATTGAGAATACTGGTTAACTCTTGCGTTAGAGAGGTGGACAGAAAAGGGGTGAGAGAAAGGAGAAAGTCTTGTGCAGCGAGGCCGCAGGAGGAGGGGAGGCATGCAGCTAGCAAGATCAGAAGAGCAGTTAGCATGAAAATAGCGGTAGAAGACAGCTAGAGATGCAACATTGTGGCGATGAGAGAGAGGCTAAAGACAATCAGTTAGAGGAGAGGAGTTGATGAGACGAAAAGATTTTGATTCCACCCTGTCTAGAAGAGCAGTATGAGTGGAACCCCCCAGACATGTGAAGCATACTCCATACATGGACGGATAAGGCCCTTGTACAGAGTTACCAGGCGGGGGGGGGGGGTGAGAAAAGCTGGCGGAGACGTCTCAGAACACCTAGCTTCATAAAAGCTGTTTTAGCTAGAAATGAGATGTGAAGTTTCCAGTTCAGATTATAAGTAAAGGACAGACCGAGGATGTTCAGTGTAGAAGAGGGGGACAGTTGAGTGTCATTGAACAAGAGGGGATAGTTGTCTGGAAGATTGTGTCGAGTTGATAGATGGAGGAAATGAGTTTTTGAGGCATTGAACAATACCAAGTTTGCTCTGCCCCAATCAGAAATTTTAGAAAGATCAGAAATCAAGCGTTCTGTGGCTTCCCTGCGTGAAATGTTTACTTCCTGAAGGGTTGGACGTGTATGAAAAGATGTGGAAAAGTGCAGGGTGGTATCATCAGTGGATAGGACAACAAGTTTGGTTTAGAAGATCATTAATGAATAATAAGAAGAGAGTGGGTAACAGGACAGAACCCTGAGGAACACCATTGTTAATAGATTTAGAAGAAGAACATTGACCGTCTACCACAGCAGCAATAGAACGGTCAGAAAGGAAACTTAAGATGAAGTTACAGAGAGAAAGATAGAAGCCGTAGGAGGGTAGTTTGGAAATCAAAGCTTTGTGCCAGACTTTATCAAAAGCTTTTGATATGTCCAAGGCAACAGCAAAAGTTTCACCAAAATCTCTAAAAGAGGATGACCAAGACTCAGTAAGGAAAGCCAGAAGATCACCAGTAGAGCGGCCTTGACGGAACCCATACTGGCAATCAGATAGAAGGTTGTGAAGTGATAAATGTTTAAGAATCTTCCTGTTGAGGATAGATTCAAAAACTTTAGATAGGCAGGAAATTAAACCAATAGGACGCTAGTTTGAGGGATTAGAACGGTCACCCTTTTTAGGAACAGACTGAATGTAAGCAAACTTCCCGCAAGAAGGAAAGGTAGATGTTGACAGACAGAGCTGAAAGAGTTTGATTACACGAGTTGCCTGTTTATATAACATCATCTTTGTCCACTTGAGATCTACTGCTGCAATAAAGCTTCTCCCATTCCATTCCTCAAGATACAAGACAGCCAAACTTTGTCAAGTTGTGCCTCCAAACTCTGCAGTCTCCAAGCATGTCATTGTCTTATTCTGTTGAATTTATTTGCGTACTATTGTTCCCACCCTGCCCTCCAACCTCCGAGCCTCCCGCGCTGCAACAGCTGCAGCTGCTTCAACAACGCTTCTAGTGATGATGGTGATGGCAGTGGTACTACTACTACTACTATTACTACCACTACCACCACTATTACTACTACTCCTACTACTACTACTTCTACTGCTACTACTGCTTCTACCACTAGTACTACTACTACTACTACTACTACTACTACTACTACTACTACTACTACTGCTGCTGCTGCTGCTGCTGCTGCTGTTGCTGCTGCTGCTTCTGCTACTGATGCTGCTGCTGCTGCTGCTGCAGCTACTATTGTTCGTTATAATAGTTGGTAGTGTTGCTATGGTAATACACAGTTAGTGGTGGTACTGGTAGGTTGTGGTGGTAAGGAGTGGTTCACATATGCATCGCACAAGCCCATTCTCTGCGGCACATAAAAATTAGAGCACTACTGCCAGCATCTCACAAAGTCTGCCGACAGTGCTTGGCGGTAAGTGGAGATGTTGTCAGCACCGCCACCCTTGTTTATTGACGCTTAATTCAATGGTCTTTCCTTTTTTGTTCGCACCCCATGTACCCTGCTGGTTAAGATACGTCTGCGAATCATCAAATAGACGGAATGGTACCCTAATGCTGAAATATAACGCTACACGACGTGCTATTAAAGTTACGTACTAAGGGGAGACTCCATGAGCTTCCTTTGCTGACCACCAAGGCGATCAGTAAAGCGCCATTACACCCGACAGAGTAACAGTGAAGCCTCGTCCTCTTCTGTACGTTTAGCTTGAGTCTGTGTAACGTCCAATATTAGTGTAATGAGACAGAAATTACTCTCCTTCAGGAACACACAGGTCAGAACACTTAGACTGGACTTCTTGTGATCCTGATAACCTACTGATTCCTGTTATCATTATCTCGTCTTCTTTTGTACGTTCAGCTTGAGTCTGTTTAACGTTCATTATTAGTATGAAACAGAAATTACTCGCTTTCAGAAACACACAGGTCAAAACACCTGTGATGCTGATAACCTACTGATTCCTATTGTCATTTCCTGATGGTACTCTTGATGAATGTAGGTAATAGACGATTTTAGGTAAAGAAAAAATATTTCCCCTCCCTCCCACACGCGTATAGTCAAATGTACCTTTAGCTGTCGCTTGTTCAGTGCGTTAAAGGTGCAGTCCGATATCTCTAATTTACCAGTGGTCAATGCCGTCAAGACCTCGCACATACATGGGGCCTTGCTTCCCTATCCCTTCCCTTCCCTATCAGCTACCAGGGACGCAGCCTTTTACTACACTTATGTTTGTTTATCTCTTTCTGTCTATCTATCTATCTATCTATCTATTTATCAATCTATCCGTTTATCTGTCTGTCTGTCTATCTATCTATCTATGTATCTGTGTGTGTGTGTGTGTGTGTGTGTGTGTGTGTACTCGTAATGTCTCTCACAGGCCGTGCCAAGCCTCATTAGGGAACATTACAAAGACTAGTCCATTTTGTGTAACCTTTCGCCACGGTTGATGGAAGCACAGCCTAACATTACTACCTACATGACTCCAGGGAATAGAAAAGGTGGCAGTCTCCTTACACCTCCAACCACTACACATATTTCCCAAGTGAACACACAAAACACAATCAATAACTACCTCTTCCTCCCCGACATGGTGACAGTAATACGTACACACACACACACACACACACACACACACACACACACACACACACACACACACACACACATGAAGAAAACACGAATTACTCGGGTTCGAGAGAAAAGTGAAGGAAATATTTAATCATCAATTAGTGCTGGCCTAATTATCTTCATCTTCTGGACAATTGTTTGCTTCATTTTTTAATGTCACAGTTCCTATACTAACATATTACTCTTTCCTAAAACAAAAATGGGCACAATATTATTAGTTATATTATTTAGGGAAAGTGTACAACAGTTATTTCTATGCATGGCGCGTGTAGCTCTGAAAACAAGTCTTTGAATTATACTTGTTGCATGACTAGACCTTTTTGTAGGGACGTCAATACACTTCAGGTCATAAGCTACCGGTATCACACTACAGGAATGCTTCGGCTTTTCTCTTCCTTCACTAATCATCCAGGTGAACTAGCCTTTAACTTTGCTATCCTCCACGACCTAGAGCAAGTGTGCAACACCTTTTCTTAACTTTTAATCCTTCTGCTTATGCTGTCACCCTGTCTTCTACGATGGGCTCCTCCAATCACAATCTCATATCTGTATCTTGTCCTATCGCTCCAATTCCTCCTCAGGATCCCCAAAGTGGAGGTGCCTCTGGCGTTTTGCCTCTGCTAACTGGAGAGAGCTAAGGAGGTATTATACTGATTTTCCTTAGAGTAACTACTACTTCCATGTCAGATACCTGTCTCTGTGTGCTGAACGCATAACAGAGGTGTATGGCATGGAGGCGTACATTCCTTACTCTTTTCTCGACCTAAACCTTCCAGGCCTTGGTTTAACAGTCTGTTCTCGTGCTATACATGATAAAAAGGTGGTCCACAAAGGGTACTTAAGCCTTCCTTTAACTGAATCTCATGTGCTTTATATTTCTGCCGGTTAGCAAGCCAAGTCTGTTCTCCAACTAGCCAATAATTCCTTCATTAATAAAACGTGTCAAAATCTTTCAAGATGTAAATACCCTCGTGACTTCTGGTACTTAGCCAAAAACATCTCCATTATCTTTGCTTCTTCATCTTTCTCTCCTTTATTTCAACCATATGGCACCACTGCCATCTCATCTATTTCTAAAGCTGAGCTCTTCATTCAAATGTTTGCTAAAAACTCTACCTTAGATGATTCAGGGCTTATTCCTCCCTCTCCTCCACCCCCTGACTACTTCATGTTACACATTAAAATCCTTCGCAGTGATATTTTCCATGCCCTTGCTGGCCTAAACCCTCGGAAGGCTTATGGACCTGATGGGGTCCCTCCTATTGTTCTCCGAAACTGTGCCTCCGTGCTTGCACCTTGCCTCATCAAACTCTTTCAGCTCTGTCTATCATCATCTACCTTTCCTTCTTGATGGATGGATGCCTACATCCAGCCTGTTCCTAAAAAGGGTGACTGTTCTAATCCCTTAAACTACCGTCCTGTTGTTTTAATTTCCTGCCTAACTAAAGTTTTTTTTAAATTTATCCTTAACAGCAAGATTCTTAAACATATATCACTCCACAACCTTCTATCTGATCGCCAGAATGGGTTCCGTCAAGGCCTCTCTACTAATGATCTTCTGGCTTTCTTCACCGAGTCTTGGTCGTCTTCTTTTAAAGATTTTGGTGAAACTTTTGCTGTTGCCTTAGACATATCCAAAGCTTTTGATATGGTCTGGCACAAAGCTTTGATTTCCAGGCTATCCTCCCACGGCTTCTATCTTTCTTTCTGTAACTTTATCTTAAGTTGTCCTATCTGACCGTTCTACTTCTGCTGTGGTAGACAGTCACTGTTCTTGTCCTTAATCTATTAACAGTAGTGTTCTTCAGGGTTCTGTTCTGTCACCCACTCTCTTCCTATTATTCACCAATGATCTTCTAAATCAAACTTGTTGTCCTATCCACTCGTACGCTGATGATACCACCCTGCACTTTTGCATTTCTTTTCGTGGACGTCCAACCCTTCAGGAAGTAAACAATTCAGGCAGGGAAGTCACAGAACGCCTGACTTCTGATCTCTCTAAAATTTTTTATTGGAGCAGAGCAAACTTAGTATTGTTCAATGTCTCAAAACCCAATTCCTCCGTTTATCAACTCGACACAACCTTCCAGACAACTATCCCCTCCTCTTCATTGATATTCAACTGTCCCCCTCTTCTACACTGAACATCCTCGGTCTGTCCTTTACTTACAATCTAAACTGGAAACTTCTCACCTCATCTCTAGCTAAAACCGCTTCTTTGAAGTTAGTCGTTCTGAATCGTCTCCGCCAATTTTTCTCACCCCCTCCCACGCTGCTAACTCTGTACAGGGGCCTTTATCCGCCCATGTATAGAATATGCTTGACATGTACACATATATGGGGGCGTTTCACTCATACTGCTATTGTAGACAGGGTGGAATCAAAAGCTTTTCGTCTTATCAATTCCTCTCCTCTAACTGACTATCTGCAGGCTCTTTCTCATCGCTGCAATGTTGCATCTTTTGCTATCTTTTATCGCTATTTTCATGCTAATTGCTCTTCTGATCAAGCTAAAGCTAACTGCATGTTTCCCCTCCTCCCGCGGCCTCGCTGCACAAGACTTTCTTCCTCCTCTCATCCTTATTCTATTCACCTCTCTAATGCAAGAGTTAACCACTGTTCTCAATCATTCATACCTTTCTCTGGTAAACTCAGGAACTCCCTGCCTGCTTCTGTATTTCCTCCTTCCTATGACTTCAACTCTTTCAAGAGGGAGTTTTCAAGACACTTATCCTTCAATTTTCGATGATCTCTTGTCTCGTTTGGGACTGGCACCGAAGTGGGATTTTTTTTTAATTTCCGCCGGTTTTGTTTCCCTTCACCAGTGACCGTCCTACGTAAAAAAAAAAAAAAAAAACATAACAGTTAAGAAGTATGTCAAAGGAGGATATTATATTTTCCTGCCGACACTAACCAAGCAGTCCCATGCAGCTTACAAAAACGATTATTACCCTCGTAAAAGTAACAATTAAACTTTTGAGGAAGGAGTTAAAAGCGTCATGATGTTTGTGTTTGTTTATGAACCTGACTCTAAAGTTAATAGTGTGTTGTTTTTTTAATGATGATGATTATAATAGTGGTGGTGATGGTAGTAGTAGTAGTAGTAGTAGTAGTAGTAGTAGTAGTAGTAATAGTAGTAGTAGTAGTAGTAGTAGTAGTAGTAGTAGTAGTAGTAGTAGTAATAGTAGTAGTAGTAGTAGTAGTACTAGTATTCTGTTGTTGTTGTTGTTGTTGTTGTTGTTGCTGCTGGTGGTGTTCCTGATAAAGAATATTGTTGTTGTTGTTGTATAAGTAATAGAAGTGGTAGTATTAGCATTATTAATATTATTATTATTATTATTATTATTATTATTATTATTATTATCATTATTATCAGTAGTAGTAGTAGTAGTAGTAGTAGCAGTTGTTGTTGTTGTTGTGGTAGTAGTTATAGTGGTAGTAGCAATAGTATTAGCAACAGTAGTAGTAGTAGTAGTGGTAGTAGTAGTAGTAGTAGTAGTAGTAGTAGTAGTAGTAGTACTTTTAGAGATTTTGGTGAAACTTTTGCTGTTGCCTTCGACATATCAAAAGCAGTGAAGCCTCAGAACGCTTGACTTCTGATCTTTCTAAAATTTCTGATTGGGGCAGAGCAAACTTGGTATTGTTCAGTGCCTCAAAAACTCAATTCCTCCATCTATCAACTCGACACATCCTTCCAGACAACTATCCCCTCTTGTTCAATGACACTCAGCTTTCCCCCTCTTCTGCACTGAACATCCTCGGTCTGTCCTTTACTTATAATCTGAACTGGAAACTTCACATCTCATCTCTAGCTAAAACAGCTTTTATGAAGTTAGGTGTTCTGAGACGTCTCCGCCAGTTTTTCTCATCATCCCCCTCCCCCCAGCTGGTAACTCTGTACAAGGGCCTTATCCGTCCATGTATGGAGTATGCTTCACATGTCTGGGGGGTTCCACTCATACTGCTCTTCTAGACAGGGTGGAATCAAAATCTTTTCGTCTCATCAGTTCCTCTTCTCTAACTGACTGTCTTCAGCCTTTCTCTCATCGCCGCAATGTTGCATCTCTAGCTGTCTTCTACCGCTATTTTCATGCTAACTGCTCTTCTGATCTTGCTAACTGCATGCCTCCCCTCCTCCTGCGGCCTCGCTGCACAAGACTTTCTTCTTTCTCTCACCCCTATTCTGTCCACCTCTCTAACGCAAGAGTTGACCAGTATTCTCAATCATTCATCCCTTTCTCTGGTAAACTCCGGAACTCTCTGCCTGCTTCTGTATTTTCACCTTCCTATGACTTGAATTCCTTCAAGAGGGAGGTTTCAAGACACTTATCCTTCAAGTTATGACCACCGCTTTGGGCCCTTTATGGGACTGGCATTTCAGTGGGCATTTCTTTGTATTGGATTTTTGTTGCCCTTGGCCAGTGTCTATATAAAAAAAAGTGTACATAAAAAAAAGTAGTAGTAGTGTTAGTAGTAGTAGTGATAATAGCACCACCCATGTTATTGGCCCTCCTCGTCGCTATTCACGCACAGGAAATGATAAGAGTCCCTGAAGGAAAAGAAAATTCAATCAAATTTATTCAGGAGATGATCGTGTCTGAGCAACGTGAGGGCGAGGGTGACGTGAGAGGCAAGGGGGAATGTCTTCTTATGTTTGTGTCCGCGCCACTCATCCGCAAGATGATGCTACATCCGATCATATGCCAGTGATCTGCCTAAAGTGTCCAACGCGGAAAGTTGCTGTAATCGACTCTTTCATACGAACATAAGGAAGGTAGAAAAAGCTAGTAGGCCTACACATCATAGTCCCTGTAGAAGATATAAATACCTATTCCCATCTATAATCCTTATACAATGATCTACTTTATCTCATGTTTATGCTTCCATTGACTCAACACTAGCAACGTGAGTACCGAGTCTATTCCAGTTACCTATATTGATGGGAGATATATGAACATTGCGATTACTATGGAAAATATTGATTTCATTGATGAAGTTTAGATAGATCTTGTATTTCAGCAGTTGGTTCCGTTCTGAATTAAAGTTGTGTATACACATGATATATCTGCCTTCCAGCCGTCGTCCTTTCATCAGTTCCACAAGAAAATAAAAAGGTGAACATTCATGAATTCATCGACGAGATCATGCCGCAGACCACACGGCGGCAACGTCTGCATGTCAAACACACTAAAAGTTTTATCTCCAGAGTCGAGGCAGGAAAAGTTAAATACGTAAAAAAAGAAAAAAATAAATAAAACAAGGGCATTAAGGATAGCTGTTATAAACTTGCATCTATACAGAATAGTAGTTCATATATTTTTCCTTTATTTGGCAGCCGCCCAAAATACTTGTATGTTAATTTTCTTGGCATCTACAGTATGCCATCCTTTCATATTTAGCTATGACATGTAATAAAGTGTGAAATGTCAGGAACTAAAAGGACACTGAAACTGAACATTAAAAAGAAGTTTCAATTCTATGTTATACAAAATATATTTCAATTCGAACCTCTAATACTCTATATATTTTCACACCTTCATGGATCCAAATATAATACTTGAGGTCCTCGCAGGGCGTCACGACTCTCAAGTGTTGAACCCCTCATACAACATAATAAACTGGACATCATTGTGAAAATAACACTACTTATGTTTGACAGGGAAGAAAATGAAGGTATGTAAATCAGAGGCGTATAGATTGAGGTCCCTCAGTCACTTTCACTCTCAGGAATAGTAATCCAATCTTCACCGTGTGCCAAGAAGATGCAAGAGTATCTCGTTTACATCTCCGGGCGGGATGAGGCAGTCTGGATGGCCCCAAACATTGCGTCGTTAAAGCAGATGACTATGGCGTCATGGTGCGGAAGAGCCCGTGTTTCAAGTCCTTTCTTACAAGAGATTTCACTGCACGCATCTGGAAGTGGCAGGAACGATAAGCACCTCAACATTCATCTCCCACGCGGCTCTGGATCCTACTGTTACGGGAGTTCCCTGCAGGACGTGAGCTAATTCCATTACATTCCAAGCTCAAGACTTAAACAGATAATGATACTGAAATCTTTGAAAATCCTCCACTGATTGGTCTAACGAAAAGAAAAGTTATGAACAAATTTCGTCCCTTAGTTTTAATGATAATCTTCCCTAGCACTTCAAATCAAGGAAAAAATTTCCTAAAACCTTTTGCTTTTGTTAAAGAGTCATGCGTCAGTTAACACAGCCGAGGCGTCACACTCTGTATATGCTCAATACTTCCTGTACCAGTCCAAGAATTCAGAGAAACTTAGTCTTGCTACTAAATTTTTTTTTTTTAATATTCTTTTTTTCTAGAATCCCTCTCTCTCTCTCTCTCTCTCTCTGTGTGTGTGTGTGTGTGTGTGTGTGTGTGTGTGTGTGTGTGTGTGTGTGTGTGTGTGTGTGTGTGTGTGTGTGTGTGTGTGCGCGCGCGCGCGTGTGTGTGTGTGTGTGCTCTAAGTCTCACGCAGTCTTTCCTGAATGGCTTCCTGGATGCGTCTAAAGTTTCTTCCCTAAGTTTCCTAACAACCATTTATTTCCCTTCTCCTCCAATACGTCGAGTGGTTGCTAATATTTGCTCTCCACTTTTTCCTCTTCACAAACCACTACTTTTCAACATTAAGGATATGATATTGAGACTTCGCTGCTAAATGTAAATGTTTTTGTCCACATGTATTACCTAAACAATATTTTCTATTTTCTCGTAATGGAGAACTGGCGAGGTTCAAGCCGTAACCATATATATATATATATATATATATATATATATATATATATATATATATATATATATATATATATATATATATATATATATATATATATATATATATATATATATATATATATATATATATATATATATATATATATATATATATATATATATATATATATATATATATATATATATTTTTTTTTTTTTTTTTCTTTCTTTTTCTTTTTAAGAGTATGGACATTGCAGAAGAGAGCATCATCTAATAATTCTATTTCATATATCCACGGATTTTCTCCGGTTTCCAAGCTTTGAAATTCAATAGTTTCGAGAACTCATGAATGTAATTATAAAAAAAAAAAAAAAACAATATTATATGCACTTCTAACACTTTGGTCTTTGATATTTCTACACGAGTCCTTTCTTAACAGCATATTTTTTTTTTATTTATTTATTTTTTTTTCATCTACATATATACAAAAACTGGCATCAATTATCTATGATGCAGTGAGATACACCAGAACTGATGTTCGTGTGTGTACGTACTATGCTACACGAGGAGTGTTTTTGTATGTTTTATTCTGATCAGAGTGACAAAGTTCATGTGTGTAAGAATAAAAGTACAGAGTGCCTAAATGAGTCACGACACCTCATCAACGCTCTACGTAACTTTGCCATGCTGACATGAATTCTAATCATAAACATTTGTTGTTCCATTAAATATAACACTCCTAACTTTTATAGAACACAAATTACATAACATATGCACAATTGGCTAAAAGATGCTTTATGCCAGGAATTACATTTTATCATGCACTAAATATGCGTTATTGGGATGAATGGCAACAGTGGCCGGAGCGGTGGTGGCGGTAATGGCCTTCGTGTTAATGGTCTTGTCAAGGTTACTGATCGCTCGCCCTCTGTTTTGTCTGGCGGACCGCAGCACAGTGACTGGTCAGGTGCAACACAGTCAACAGTCGAACTAAAACATCGTCGTACACACTCATCTTTTAACAGGGCATTTCGTATGACTACCTGTTACATCGTTGCTGCCAGACCATCAAGTGTCATGGTGCGTAACAATCATATTAGAAAACAAATGGTAAGACAAACAAGACCTTTGTAAGAGGTCCTTATCATTACAGCTCTGAAGCCAAGCATTTCACAATAAAATTTTGATTGACAACATGTAGGAATAACCACAACAATGGAAAAGAATAATGGTATCGATTTCCTGAGAATTCTAAACATGTCTCCTCCACAATATCACTGTCACTGTTGCAATCAGACACAAAGTTACCAACTCCACTTGACTCAATTTCGACACAAAATTACCTCACTGGAAAAGACGGTAGACTTTCTTTCCAATAAAAAGATACACACACCTTCACGACAGCTTTCGCCTCGTCTTGAAACCGTGCAACCCCCCCAACAGTGCGACGAGTCTTGCTGACACCTCTTGGTCTCTAGAGAACTCCCCAACCTCGGTAATCCTTAAACTTCTCCAAAGGATACATCCACATGCAACTGAGGATGCTCGCAGGAAGGAAGTGCGTGCCGGCCATTCCACGGCTGCCTCTTCACGCTCAGACGTTCAGCTCGCCTTTGTCTCCATCTGGGGACGCCGCGCAATTATCAAGATCGCTCACAATTTCTGACAAAGACAGCGGGAAAGATACTTGTGCATGCGTGTCCTAAAGAGATTATGCGTGGAAATTATACCATCAATTTTCAAGGTTTTGGGGTACATGAAAGTTTATTACAATATAGCAGTAAGTAATGATGCTTATTTACTCGCACGATTATGAATTACATATTGCCATCATTCTGATCACACAGAGGATGCCAAATATGTTATTTTCTTTAAGTAGATAGTGATTATTTGTTAGATAAATGTCTGTTGAATTACTGCGATATGGAAAACAAAGGAAATAAGTCCCTTTGAATAAACTTAGCCATCAACTAAGACGTTCTAAAGATAACTTGTAGTATGAAATCTTCATGGAATTACAACCTTGGATCTATTGTAATAAGGAGTGTAAAATTTTCTTTGGCTCTCATATTCATTGATGCAATAAAGCAGCGCCGCTACAATGATATCATGGCACTCCTAGCTTGCCAGACACCTGCGTTTCAGTTCATCAGATAGATGGATTATTTTATGGAAGAGAACTTAATATTCCGATTGACCTTTTCGGATATCTTCTTGCCATGTCATAAACATTGATTTATGACATGACATTGATGCACTGTGGCCACTGGATCATATGAGGCATCTAGAATGAGAAAGGTGAGCTTACCAAAAATAACACTCTTACCCTCTAACATTTTTAGATCCTTGGCCATAGTAGTCTTAGTCATTCAGGTAACTGCATTATCTTATGGCGTGGAAACTTAAAAATCCGGTAGTAAACGTTCACCAGGCACTAGTATTAAATCCAGCGGTTCTGAAAAATGAATGCGGGATTAGTTTCGCGTCGTGCAGCGAACATTTCCTCCACCTGATGTACGGCAAGCAGCAGACGTGACCCCCTTTCTGCCACTCCCCTTAATGAAGGTCGAACACAAGCTGTTGACATGGAGCTTATCTTCCCAAGTCTCTTCACATAGAGACGGGAAGAGACTCTTTATTTTGCTCTCTCTCTCTCTCTCTCTCTCTCTCTCTCTCTCTCTCTCTCTCTCTCTCTCTCTCTCTCTCTCTCTCTTTCTCTCTCTGAGACACGTCACCTTAGTGATGTGGCGCCTTAGATCAATCAATACCCTTTATGAGGTGTTTTTTTTTTTCTAGTGTGTGTCTTTGTGACTGGTAACATACATTCTCTCATTCTTTCCAATTAATTTGTTCTATATTAGTGTCATCCTTATTTACATTTTAATTAAAACAAGCCATATAATTAGCAGAGAGTCTTAATTAACTCAGGTTCGATAATGTAGATTCGAGACAGTCCGTTCGAAAACTGATAATGTGAAAAGCTTCTAACTCTGTCATGATGAAGCGCTGTATGAGATGAACCTTGCTATATTTGCAAACAATATTCCATATATGATCGATAAGGCCCCTACATAGAATTAGCAGCTGGAAGGGGGAAAAAAAGAAAATTGGCAGAAACAACAGAGACCACTCTCCTGCATGGAAATTACTTATTATTCTCATCACTATCATGGATGAATGAAGCAGCTAAGAGGCAGATAATGAACAAAAAACTTACACTAAAGAGGCTAGATCAATTATGTACATACCAAGACTCAGGAAATCAAAATATTACACAACTACGCAATTACAAGATGGATGGCAATGAGCGCTAGATGATGCGAAAAGAAATAAGAAAATAACACCAGGAAACTTCTCAGATTACGCACACAGATGATCCATGATGGGTCTGCTGGAGGAGGTTCGTAAACTGCAGGGTCGTGTTCTCTCAGGGAAAAACTAGGAAGAATTATGATGGGTTCGTTGCTATGGTTATAAGTAGTGAAAAACCAAGTTGTTAGGGTAGTTATAATTTTTCTTCTGCCTTAAAGCTGTTATCAAGATTTTCTTTCCACTATGTGCTAAGGGGGTGTGCTGTGTGCTGGACGTCATGAGATCTCGTCAATATACAACAGTAAGGCAGTTGGAAAGCTTGCCAAAAGAGGGAAGTGTTACTCTATCTCTCTGCTCTGAGATGTCGCGGAGTATAAAAGACACCCAAATAATATCGTGGAACTGGTAGCGACGGTGGGGAAATGGCTAGGGAGGAGAGAGAGGCGAGGGATAAAAAGCGATGCGATGTTATTCTTAATTTTTTCACCGATCTACCACCGTGCTTTGAAACGTGGCGGAGTGTAAACAGCACTCAACTAATATCGTGGAGCTGGAACCGACAGAAGGAAAGAGGCCACGGAGGAGGGAGAGAGGCGAGATAATTAATTAGTGAGTCAAGGAGTTGAGTCGTACGTCTGGCAACTCGGGATGAATTACTGGTGATGGAAAGGCCACTGGCGGCTCCTTCACATCACTCAATAGCTCATTTATTCCCGCTTGTCTCCGCCGCTGCCTGTTTTTCACCTCGCGATATCTCTCCGAGCCGCCGCACCTCACCTCCCTTCCCCGCTGCGATTCATCACGTAAACACTACACTGTCAAAGTTTATAAACAAATCCGTCTCTATTATCCCTGCTCACCACTGCACCTAAGCACTGTGGGAATAGATGTCACCTGATATAACACACTGCATTTGACAGGTAATAATGAATGTAATTTAACACGTTCATAATGCAACTCCAGCTATTATTCCTTTGCTACATATTTTCAGGTGCACATTTGGTATAGGCTTGTATTTATTGTTGCCATCTCTCTCTCTCTCTCTCTCTCTCTCTCTCTCTCTCTCTCTCTCTCTCTCTCTCTCTCTCTCTCTCTCTCTCTCTCTCTCTCTCTTATTTTATAATTTTTCATTCGAAAACTTCAATTTCTTTTTCTGCAGATACCTTTCCTGGATGTTTTGTAATACGGATTAGGGATTTATTACTCAACGTATTTACATATTTGTTTTGTAGTTGTTGCAGTCTAATTTCCTCTTCTCTCTTTCAAAAATCCCCTTGAAACTTCAGCATTTCACAAACAAGCGCATAATTCTCTATCGTTACACACACAAAAAAAAAAAAATAGTATAGCATGTTTATCTCCCAGTGAAGTGAAGATACACAGAGGGGAGAAGAATCATTGCTTACATTAACTAATGGTCAATAAACACAGAACACACACACACACACACACACACACACACACACACACACACACACACACAGACATATATGAAAGAGAAGGCGAATAATCACTTCCAGTATAGTATTTTTGTGTCATATGTGGAGGTAAAGATATCAGAACCAAGGAAAATAAAAACATTACATGTCCTAAGTAATCGTCAACGAACATAATCTCCTAATTCTATACGCACTAAAAACAGCAAATAGAAATTCACAGCATAATATTTACTTTCCCATATGTGGAAGTGAAGGTGTGCGGAAAGTCTTTACCTACCCCAAACAATAGATAACAAGCACAAAACTTCTCATTGTTATACACTTACAAAAAATACAAATAAACGCTCCCAGTCCAGTAATTCTTTCTCACATCTGGAATTGATGATATGTAGAGTGGGAAAAGTCATTACCTACTCTAATAATAGTCAACAAACACAGAATTTCTAATTGTCATACGCGTATAAAAATACAAATACTCGTAAACATTCCCGATATAGTAATTTGATCTCACATATGAAAGTGAAGACATGCAGAGGGGAAAAGCAAAAATCATCGCCTATCTTAAGTAATAGCCAACAAATACAGAATATCGTATTGTCATACACTTACAAAAATATAAATAAACACTCCCGATACAGTCATTTGATCTCACATACGAAAGTGAAGATATGCAGAGAGGCAAAAGTCAATACGTACACTAAAAAACACTCAACAAACTCAGAATTTCTTATCATTACACACACACACACACACACACACACACACACACACACACACACACACACACACACATAAACAAACAAACAAACACACACATGCAAAAAAGGCAAATAATCCCTCGCAATATAACATTTTTTCCTCACATACAGAAGCGAAGATATGCAGAAGAGAGAAAAAAACTCACCACCAACCCGACTACCTCACTTCCCGCTCTGAGGAGAATTATGGAGATCCGTATGGATGGAGTAATAAGAGGAGGCCACGTGATGCAATTTATGAGTCATACGTCAAAGTCAACAGAGTTATTACCAAACTTCGTCACCTCCTTCAGAGCCCAGGGAGCATCGTGAGCCGCTACTTCATTAGAGCTGCGGGAGGGAGAGAGAGAGAGAGAGAGAGAGAGAGAGAGAGAGAGAGAGAGAGAGAGAGAGAGAGAGAGAGAGAGAGAGAGAGAGAGAGAGAGAGAGAGTGGGGGGGGGGGAGCGGGTGCGGGAAAGAGAGTCTATTGTTTACTTAACAAGAAGAAAAAACAAAAAGTATCAAGTTTCCTGGAAGTCATAATGAGCTCACCATAATGAGAAGAAAGATGGCTATTCACTGAACCGTAAAATAATTCTGTAGTATAGTTCTCGTTATCCATAGGATGAAGGAAAACTAAATGAAATTCTTACTAGCGCCTTACTAAATGTTTTTACGGCATAACGGAAATCTCGACTCATTAAGTACGGAAAAAAAAATGTAGTAGGAGAAGAAAATAATCTGAGTTCAAACACACGTAGTACATTCTTGCTCACAATGTGCAATTAGTGAAATACCAGTCACGAGAGTCTTGAGTGCATGGCTTTCCGCGCAGGAGTAAAAATAATGATATTCACCTTGATTCCTGTAAAAATAAGTGAGCTTTACAATTACGTTGTACGAATGCTATGGATCATATACTACTCTAAAACTAAAGATATATTTTCAATCTAAAAGCCTGTTATGGCCAAAGGAAAGCAGAAAGTTAACGAATATTCATAAACCAGAGCCTATAATGTCCAAGAGAAATGACGTTAGGTTTGAAACACACAAGGGTTATTACTATAGTCTAGTGCAGCAAACTGATACTCCAGCCGCCACGAAGGACTGAAGCAGACTGGCAAGTTATTCAGGGCCTTTCCACGCAACTAATTCATGGCTGAATGAACGACAGGCAGCCCAGACGAGTGCATACGAAGGTGCGCAGTGGAGTAAAATGTAAACCAAGAAACGCCGCCCTGAATCAGATGAAACATACGAACAATACAAAGATGAAAGTAGAAAATTTAATTCTCCCAGCAGTCTTTCCCTGACCGTAGACTTGATCATTGCTCTCTCTCCTCTCTCTCTCTCTCTCTCCTCTCACTCTCTCTCTCTCTCTCTCTCTCTCTCTCTCTCTCCTCTCTCTCTCTCTCTCTCTCTCTCTCTAGGGAATAAGGTGAATGTAAGATTCCGCCAAAGACTCGAATATTCTTCTCTTGTGCGCCGAGGGGGATCTGTGTACGGTACATTCCAGCAGTAATCTAATACGTGATCTTCTTACCAGGATTCCCGCCGCGCCCTTCAGCTCAGCCCCGCCAGGCAACACCGAACTTAAAAACAGAGGTACATTGGAAGGCAGATATCGGGTAACCAGTCCTCTTCCTAATCGAGTTTATTTTTTCGAGTGTTCGATTACTGATGGGCTGGCACCTGCATGAGGGAGGTTGGTTACTTAGAGCTGGTAGCGCCATCCTTCATGGACCTCGATACTTGGAATATTGTCTGTCTCCTTTCTTCATCGCCTTTATGTTCCTTGTCATACCTTAACCTAAAGCATTACCTGGCTGTGTACATTATAATCTTGCATGGCACTATCTCGTTGTAATAATAATTATTGAATTTAAGAGAATTTATAAATGTCAATCTTATTACTTAAAATCATTTCTGCCTTCGCTTATTAAGAATGTCTAACTTAAATTTCACCAAACCAAAAGAACGTTGGATGTTTTTAAAGCCACTACTCGTAATTATTAATTCGGCCAGGAAGGAACAGAAGAGTTTTATGTTGAAAGGTTTTCAAGTCTTGATATTAACTGTTTTTTTTTTTTTTTAACGAAGAGCTGAATATGAATGACGTAATCGAAATCCTATCTGCGCAGATTACTGTGAAAATCACTAGCGTTATTTATAATTATTCAGTAATACGACGTATGCCTGGATGGCCTCCACAATCCTATTGGCTTTTGCTGCCTCGCTACGCTGTGAAGGATTGCAGAGAGAGAGAGAGAGAGAGAGAGAGAGAGAGAGAGAGAGAGAGAGAGAGAGAGAGAGAGAAAGACAGAGAGAGAAAGACAGAGAGAGAGAGAGAGAGAGAGAGAGAGAGAGAGAGAGAGAGAGAGAGAGACAGAGAGAGAAAGACAGAGAGAGAGAAAGACAGAGAGAGGGAGGGAGAGAGAGAGAGAGAGAGAGAGAGAGAGAGAGAGAGAGAGAGAGAGAGAGAGAGAGAGAGAGAGAGAGAGAGAGAGAGAGAGACAGAGAGAGAGAGAGAGAGACAGAGAGAGAGAAAGACAGACAGACAGAGAGAGAGAGAGAGAGAGAAGAGAGAGAGAAGGAGAGAGAGAGGAGGAGAGAGAGAGAGAGAGAGAAAGAGAGAGAGACTGACGAACTGACGGACGGATGGACGGACAGACACAGACAAAGGAATGCCAGACTGACTGACAAAGATAGAGACAGACATAGACAGACAGACTGACAAACAAACACAGATAGACAGACAGACAGACAAGCAGGCAGAAGGGAGAACGTAATATCGAAATATGTAATGCATTTCCACAAATTTAATCCCGTTAAAAATAAAAACCTGCACTGGTGTTTCCTGTGTGGCGTAGCAGTGGTTTGCTTCCCAAGATACATATTTGAAATAGGTTGGGTGGCTGCA
>NC_087152.1:16172500-16272500 GCF_035594125.1 Scylla paramamosain
TTCCATTATTTTATGCTCCTAAGTTCTTACGTATGAAATGGTTATTAAACACATTATGATACTGAATTGTTACACCTCACACCACTTCTTTATTTGCCCAGCACCATTACTTTCATTTAGAACGGAAGTATAAAACCTAAGAACATAAAGTAAGGTAAGCTGTAACAAGCCGTCAGTCTACACGTGGCAATCCCTGTGTGGAATATATCTACCATTTTCATGCACCATCCTCATCCAGTACACTAGTAGGCCTACACGTAGAAGTCCATATATAAAGCATATTCATACCTGTAACCTCTATCATCCCTGTCCATACACCTGTCACCTCCTGTCCATTATCTGATCTATGAAAGTACGTATATTCGTGAATGCTTTCTGTTGCTTAGGTTTTACAACACGTGGAGTCCCTCTTTATAAAACACGCATACTTATATCCACATATCATCCTTATCCATAAACTTATGTAAGCCCTTTTTATGATCTGTTCTATAATTACATTTTTTGCTTTAATCTTGCTATTTAGTATATAAGAATTATATATATTCTTCAGACTTTGTCTTCATTTGTGTACATGTAAAAGCATTTGTTGTGATGCATATCCAAATTCATTCATCAGAGTGATTTAGAACGGTTGCTAGTTCTTATTTTGCTGGATACTCTCAGGATAATACACTACAGGACATGTTTCGCATCAATTTCACATCAGTCATCATCTCACCATATTCAGTGTAGTCTCCCTTGTCAATCCTGGCGTCTCACGAAAGTCCTCCACTCTCTTCTGTCTATAAACCGCTCCGTCTCCTTAACTTTCGAATTTCTCCTCAGACAACCATAGCTTCGCTTGTTACATCGTTCCGTCGCTGTTGTGGCCCTCCAATGGCACTCTCTTTAATATAGGTGATAGCTGCACGTGCCTTTCATTATCGATGTTGCTTTTATTTATTTATTTTTTTCCAACTCTACCAACACTCAGGAGTATCAGCAAAGATCGAGTAGTGAGCCACATTTTCGAATCAGATTATACATACCCACAGTGATGGCATTGCTCTCAGCCTCCTCGACACTGCCGTTTGTACCGACACGTGAGCAACAACAGTGAACGAGTAGTGAGTTACCTTATCTAAGTAGAGTCCACATATTCCTAAGTGATGGCATTACTCAGCTTCCTCGACGCTGACAGCTGTGCTGACACACGAGCCTTTAGTCTTTGCACACGAGCATCAGCAGTGATCGAGTGTTGAGTCACCTTGCTGAAATAGTGTACACAAGAGACTGGTTCTAAGTCCAGTAAGTCCATCCATGACAATCTATCATCACGTAGATCATGTAAAATTACTGCTCTGACTCCCCTCGACAATCTGCCTACGAATGTGACCTCGGAAAAAGTGGATCCCCAGGAGCTTAATATTTAATCCATGAGCTTTGCGCCAGTATAAAAATATGTTCACGCCAGCACGAGTTAGGGCAGCCACTGCCACGACCACCACCACCACCCCCGCCACCACCACCACCACCATTACTACCACTACCACCGCCACCACCACCATGCCACAACACAATAACGACCCACACGTTTTAACGTAAATGGAAACATATTGTTGTTCCTGCCATGGATGTTCCTTTTAAAATAATCATGATAGCCCGTTTTCACCTTAAATATAACTATCATGGTTATTAGCAGTGTTACAGTTCTTACTCTCACTATTACAAGCATTAGGTCGTTAATGTTTACTTATCTATCTAGTAATATGTTTACTTATCTAGTTGTTTATCTATTTATTTATTTGTTTATTTCCTTGCCTACCTGCTTGTCTGTCTGTCTGTCTGTCTATCTACTTGCCTATCTATTATTCTTTAAGACTGGTTCATGATTGCTATACGCCTAATTTTTCATTATCACTTCATCATTGTTAATCATTACTATTCATCGTTAATTGCTTCTATTGGATCCCTCACAACCATTTCACTCCTGCTGACAATTTAGGAACTTATCACAACCACCAGTTGTTAATCAGAACACCGTGAATAAATATACAATTGCAGTAGTTGAGTAACTAAGGATGATTTCCAAACCCTTCATTACAAATACATCACCGCAAACTCAACACAATTATCTATGAATATTGACTGTAATGATTAAAGTGATGTCGTAATGCTGAAGGAGTTAATATTATTACGATCTTCATCCTACTAACTTGTCAAATAAGACACCAAGCAAAAGTGACTGACAGACCCAGTGCTGCATTGTTTGTATAATAATGTAATCAGGTTCATTTACTATCCTGTATATGACAAGAAAAGATTATTATTTCGTCTGGAGAGTCATTATCAGGTATTACTTGCTTGTACTTTCAGCCAGCACAGTATCAGTTCGTGTTGATGACTCGATTAAATGACTGACTGATTGGCTGATTGAGTGACTGAACAGATTAGAACAAATACAGCGCACTAACATCAAAAGCTCATCTGCTTATCAAACACACACACACACACACACACACACACACACACACACACACACACACACACACTTTTTTTTTTCTTTCCAACATACGACAATATTGCACTCGATCCAAACTGTCATTTCCAACATCCTTTCTACTCTCACTGACTTCCGAACACACACACACACACACACACACACACACACACACACACACACACACACACACACACGCGCGCGCGCGCGCGCGATGCATATATATTTTTTTTTTTCATCAACCACCACTAACCACTCACCACTAACCACTAAAGTATTCCTCCACTCTCGCACATCATCATTTGCCACATCCCAACGGAGAATTATCCTGCACCCCAAACCACCACACCACCACACCAGCCACCATCTCCAGCATCCTCGCCGTTCATCATGATTTCCCCAGCTCTTTCCTCACGCTTTTCTCATCCTGATGCTCCTACATGGCCCTCGCGTCGCTATCCTCACTATTCCTGTTTCTCTTCCTTTTTTTTTTTTTTTTACTTTCTATATTTAGTATTTTTTTTTTTTTTTTTTTTTTTGGTTTCCTCGCTTATTGATTTTTCTTTCGTTGTTCTTGTCTCGTAGTTTTTTTTTTTTATCTATTTTAGTTTCCTCGGTTTTGTTTTGTTTTTCGTTATTCTTGTCTCTCAGTTTTTATTATTATTATTACTATTATTATTATTATTATTATTATTATTATTATTATTATTATTATTATTACTACTACTATTATTATTATTTGGTTTTATTTTTTTGTACATATTTTTGTTTCCTTGGATGTTTTTTTTTCGTTGTTCTTGCTTTGTAGCTTTTATTTATTTTTTTTCTATTACGGACTGTCTACTTTAGTTTCCTCGCTTGTTGATTTTTTTTTTTTTTTTTTGTTATTCCTGTGTACTAGTTTCTACTGATTTTTTTCTCTTCTTATTACCTAATGTCTATTTTAGTTTCCTCTTTGATCCAGTACTCTTTTTTTTCTCCTGATTAAACGTTGAAAAGTTATTCATTTCACTTTCAACTATCTCATTATTCAAAGCCCCTCATTTTTTCCTCTCATTCTACTGCCTACATTTTTTATTCTTTCCATCATTAATCTTTTTTTTCCGAATATATTTATTACATACTCGCAATACTCAACAGTTATAAAATATTATTATTCTT
The DNA here is from genome assembly GCF_035594125.1 of Scylla paramamosain. Classification (NCBI taxonomy): domain Eukaryota; kingdom Metazoa; phylum Arthropoda; class Malacostraca; order Decapoda; family Portunidae; genus Scylla; species Scylla paramamosain. The sequence goes on from NC_087152.1 coordinate 16,176,141, forward strand.
TTCATATTATATTTCCTTATCATCACCACCAATAGTACTAATACTTACTAATACTTACATTTCTTTGTTTTCTTTTTTCTTGGTCTGTCTTTCCTACGCAAATCTTGGTATATAATGTCTGTTAGTATTTTAATATATGACGTATTTCACTTTAAGCCAGCTCATTACTGTCAGTCATAGTACCTTTCAGCTTTCCCATACCATTAGCTATTGTTTCTCGAATCAATTTAGCCATAATATTTTCTAACTCTGAAGATATTACTCAAGGACATGCAGTATCTGGCAACAGTGGCTATAGGCTGTAGCATTATACCCTTCCCTGTAGGTATATCATCCATTATGAACATTCTATCTCCCCCTGTAATAGATTATATTGTTGTTGGGTTAGATTAAGTTAGGTTTATTCATATTAGGTTACATTACATTAGGTTATGCCATACTACTTTTTGTCACATTAGTTTAGGTTATATTAAAATTTGTTAGGTAAGGTTACGTTACAATACGTTGGATTAGGTTAGGGTGCATTAAATTGTTACTAGGTTAAGGTAGATTAGTTTACTTTAGTTTAGTTTTTAGTTTAGTTCAGGTTGAGATAGTCCAGGTTAGGTCAGGTAAGGTTAGATTAGATTAGATTATTGTTGAGGAAATACCTTGTGGTGATTATCTTTGCTACAATATTCAGGGAAAACTCATCGTGTGTAGAATAATTATTTGGATAGAATTTACATAGAAGCGCCTCTTCCAGCTCTCCTATTCCGGTCTCAGTTGCTGTGCTGCGCTATGAACTCTTGCGCCCATTATTATTATCAAACTACTAACGAAAATTGAATATACAAGCCAGCCTCCCTGCTTGCCTGTCTGCTTGACTGTGTCCTCTTTAGCAAGGCCCCAATACCTCGCCTCAGTGATTAAAGGTCAAGTGTTTTAATTCCGAACAAATTATCCAGAATACAAACCAACCACCCAACAAACAAATAGATAGATATATAAATGCAATATTGGTGTTCCTCGCTCGCAATTTGTCCACACACCAAAATGCCTGATATCATAAGAGCAATGGGCCGGAAAATCAAACAGTGTCGGTGGTGCTGCCTTCAAACTAAATATCATCAGTGTGCAATATAATATAGGAGAAAGAAAGAAAACTTGAATTTCACCAAGGAAGGATAGTGGACTTGATTTTTTTTCCCCCGCTCCCCTGACGCCTGTGTGATTAAAATCTTAAAACACGTCCATCAGTGTAGCGTGGAGGTAAATAATGCACCAATACTCACCACACCGGATCCCCGCGGCGCAGAGGCACACACACTCACACACACACCCTTCCGCCTCCCTCTCGCTCTCTCCCTCTCGTTCGCTCCCTTTTTCTCTCTTGCTTGATCAAGGCAAACAGAACAGTTAGCAATTAGTTGCAATTTATGGCGCCAACAGGGTAACTAACGCGCCCACTGATGGATGGATGTACTAGTGATGTATGATGCGGCGTTTCAACACGGCAGTTCAACTTTTGCTTGCAGTGAAAATACAACTATGGACTGGTTGCACGTCACCCAAAATATTATTAACTTTTTGGCAGTATTTCAGTTCTAACATGCACCGATTTACAGCGATACATTGGAGATGAATGACACTTTTTTTTTTTTTTGTTTACGAGTGATGAGAACTCTCCACCACAACAACTCCCGTAGAGCACAACACACTGCCGCTCGGCACGCTGGCGTCACACTGGTGGCTGAGGACGGCGGGCCAGATGCCGCTCTCGGAGTTTCCTGAGCGATCCGGACTCACTGCGCCTGTCGAACCTTATTTCATCCTGGCCACATTTCCCTCATTCAAAATAAGTATCACAGGGTATCGCCCTAAAGATGCTCGGTGGATCTACACCACATTCTTTGACGCTTGCCAAATTTACGAGAAAAAAATGAAGATCAACTTAACTACACCAAAGGAAACACGAGAGAAGCATTACGTACACCAATAGCACTTTTTCTTTATCCATTTCTTATTTCTCTCATCACCGAGACCATATTTTCTCTGCGATACACTCAGTCACTCAACACATCACCACGCTTCCTTACATCTAACTAAACAACAGGGGAAAGATGCAGGGAACGATAAGAGACGTTTCACTGCACGCACAACGACCGGTTCGAAGCAGTGGTGATCCCCCCTAAGCGTCACTCACCGGATGAGGTAGTACATACCCCACAGAGATGGCAACACGCGGGCCCTTGCCTCCTGAATCTGTCACTACGGGCATGTAGCAGCGTAACTCATCTTTTATAGCCGCGAAATGCAGTGACTCAGGGGGAGGCGAGAGTAACGGTACTGGAGCCGCTCCCTGACGCGGTGTGGGGACGTACGGAATGAGTTTATTCTCCAGTAGCTCAAGGGGAGAGACGTGCCTTGTAATATTAGCTGCTCTTTTTTTCTTATTCGTGTGGGCAGCAAGGGTTGGCTGGTATTAGCAAGGTGGGCTGTAACGCATACGAGAAACCGAACACCTGCAGCCGCACCTTATACTACGTGAGAGGAGAGGAGCGCTTTGGCGGCTTAACAAGGATGCTTTACTGTTATGTGTTAAAAGTACGAGGCGTATCGTTACCTGCTATCCCCTCAGATATACGTGAGCGCGCACACACACACACACTAAGGGAAGCCGGAGGAATACAGTACAAGCGTCTTTCTTCCAGCGTAGTATTTGTGCTCAGTCCTTTATACACGTCAGTTCAGGGTTTTCTTTTTCTTTTTTGAGGCAGTACGGGAGGCTTCTCCTTGTGCCTAACATACATGAACACACACACACACACACACACACACACACGAGAAAACCTGAGGAATACAGTGCAAGCATCTTTCTTACAGGGCAGAATTTGTGTTATGTCCCTTATACACGTCAGCGGAGTATTTTTTTTTTTTTTTTTTTTTTTTTTTTTAGGTAGTTTGGGAAGCTTTCTTTTGTGCCTCCGCCTGTGAGCAACGCATACCACCTCACGCAAGTGGTTCTAAGTAATCGTATGAAGGAAAATTCTCTTTGTTCTCATTACATCAGTCAAGTCTTCGTTCTTATCCCGGCAGTAATCATTAACATCTTCAAAGCTTTATATTAAGTGTTTCTCTCTCTCTCTCTCTCTCTCTCTCTCTCTCTCTCTCTCTCTCTCTCTCTCTCTCTCTCTCTCTCTCTCTCTCTCTCTTGTCTGCCTTTTTGCTGCTCTCGGTTTTTTTAGGTTTCTGCCCAACCGTGGCTTGTGCGGGGGAGTGTTTGTGATGAGCTTCTCTCCTCACTGTGTTCTCTGGTTCTTTAAGGCAATGATTATCTAAGGGGGAAATTGTTTTGATCTCGGCTTGTTGTGGATTTCACTGGGTAGTACAACGTTTCTTTTGCGAAGATGAGAACTCCTTGGAAAGCCATGAAACTTATTGTTATTTGTGGTGCGTAAGGGTGATAGTGACGTGTATCACAGCGTGTGTTGACAGTACAGTCGGTGAATTGAACTGCCTATAGACTGATTTTTCATTTTGTTGCCAGTCTTATTCTCATTCAGTCAGTCAGTAAAGCTTGCTCTCTCTCTCTCTCTCTCTCTCTCTCTCTCTCTCTCTCTCTCTCTCTCTCTCTCTCTCTCTCTCTCTCTCTCTCTCTCTCTCTCTCTCTCTCTCTCAATTGTTGTGCCTATGCATCTTGTATGTGACATGCAGGTTGGCCACATCCACACTGTGCTACATGAACTGCACTGGACCAGACACCTGCACGGTCCGGGATAGCTTAAGAGAGATGAGGCGCTGGATGCAATTAGGTACCTTCACAAGAAGACAAGGCAGGAGTGTAGGATAACCAAGTAAAGGAAAGCCATACGAGTATACTCTCAGAAGGTCTGCAATCCCCCAGCATCAAGGTGGAGACGCGAGTGATACAGTTTAGCGTGACACAGTGTAACCTCAATGCAGTCTTAGTAGCTGTTGTTCTGACGCTGTTGGTGAAGGACAGGGCACCGTGCACCTCAACGCCAAGGACAGTGACCGTTGGTTGCAAGGGGAGCGTCATCACGTGTAGAGTTATGGGCGAGGTGAGGAAGACAACAGGACTGAGTTGTCTGGACCAGAAATAGCAGCATCACCTGTCTTTTGTCCAATTAACCTGCCGACGTCCTTTCCTCCCCTTCGCTCTTCACCGCATGCCTCTCTCTCTCTCTCTCTCTCTCTCTCTCTCTCTCTCTCTCTCTCTCTCTCTCTCTCTCTCTCTCTCTCTCTCTCTCTCTCTCTGATCCCTTTTTTTTTTGTGTGTGTGTGGTGTAGGTGAGGTGTGTGTGTCTGTGTCTGTGTGTGGATGCGTGTGTTGTGTCAGAAGACTACGCTAGGGAGAGTTATGCAATCAGCAACTTCAGAACAACCGAGAAAACCAGTGACATGCAACACTAACAGGAAATGAACATGTGAAGATAATTAGTCTACACATGCGTAGAACATTAATATTTCTAGCTACGCTGTTCTCTTCTTATCGATTAAAGAACTGAGTTTATTTCCAGTACCATATTTCTCAGTTATAAATATCTTCATTCACTCAAATAAACAACACTGCGTATCTTCACATGAAATATTAACATATCTATCCATTTTTTTTTTTTTTTGTCCTGATAAAGATTACGTTCCTCTCCACCATCACATTCCTTATGTTTAAGAATTCTCATCCCCTTCAGATAAACTATAATACATAAGGGATAACATTTTACTGCATGGTATTATTCTTTACTCAGATGAAGAATTCAGATTACCTCCACTGTCTCATTTTTCATCTAAAAACATCCTCCCTCCCATTCCACGGCCTGGCTACACCAGACTTCCTACTTTTCTCATTCGTATTCTAGCCACCTCCCTAACGCAAGAAATACCCAGTATTCTCAATCTCTCATCCCTTTTGCTGATAAACTCTGGAATTCCCTGCCTACATTTGTCTTTCCTCCTGCCTGTGACTTAAACTTTTTTTTTTTCAAAAGGGAGGTTTCAAGACACTTCTTCATGCACTTTTGGAACTGTTTTCGGACAGTCCTTCCTTGGAGACTGGCACCTTTAACAGGCATTTTCCTCCTTTTCTACCTTTAGCTCTTGCCTCTCTTACATAGTAAAAAAAAGTGTCCTCTTCCTCCTCGGAGAAATGACAATATCTTTACATAAAATATCAACATTTATATCCAAACTATTTTCTCTGATCAGATTCAAGTTATCTCCACCAACGCAATGCTCACCTATAAACGTCCCGCTGATGTACGGTAAGTCACGTAACAAATTATGCTGCTAATGCCCAGGGTTCGGATACCGGCAGCACCACCACCATGCGGCGGCCGCCTCTTCCCTCCCTCACGCTGCCTTGTGGTCTGATCGCTGCCATTTGTCAACCGCTACGCCTTGAACTGACACGCTCATTCGTCTTGTTATTCAGTGCGCTAAATCACATCCTCTAGCGCCGCCCGTACTTTGTATGTTCAATGTCTTATATTTTCGACACAACTGAGTATAGCATATGGGTCTCGTAAAGTGCGCGTTGAAAAGAACGTCCTGTGTTGTGTTGTGTTGTGTTGCTTATCTGGTGTAACGTTTGTGTGCATTCTATGGGGACCAGATTTTTGTTTATATACGTAATTTAGTTTGTTATATTGTATTCCTCTCTCTCTCTCTCTCTCTCTCTCTCTCTCTCTCTCTCTCTCTCTCTCTCTCTCTCTCTCTCTCTCTCTCTCTAACCCTGTTTTTATTTATTTATATTCAATTCTCCATCCCATGGCAATATTAAATATATTTGTCTTTCATTTACATCAGGTCGCAGAGGAAAAGGGAAAATGTGACACGTGCCTACATGTCATTCTGTGTCTGTTTTGCCTTAATTATTCCATCCTGGATTGCAATTTGTTAGCTAAACTGTCCATCACGAGTTTTGAACATCTGATCCTCTCTATCTGGAATGAGTTCTCTAATACCGTTCATGTTTCTATATCATATTCACCATTTTACACCATAATATTTTTCCCCTAAAGGCAACATTATTTTTCCAACAGTTCATTCACGGATAAGTTTTTTTTTCTTTTTTTTTTTTTGAAGTCAACAAGTTAATTTATCTAACAGGTCATTCACGGACAAGTTTCTTTTTTTTTTTTTTAAGACACCAATTTAAATCATTGAACACTTCATCCACGGACAAGTTTTTTTTTACTTTTTTATCTATCTTCATTCTTTTTTTCCCCTATTAAAGGAGACAAGTTAACTCACCCAACACTTCACCAACAAACAAATCAACCACGAACATAACAAACAAACCAGTGACTGCGATCCTTAACCATCACCAACTCAACCGGTGACAACTCAACCAGCACCTATTCACTTAATGACAACACATACCACAAATAATTTCACCTCATAGACATCATAGCGTGACACATTACATCATCATCTATGCCATTACATGCACTGTTCGGACCATCACAGCCTGAATTGTTACATTGTAGTCCTGTTAGTTCATCTGGATCGCTTACGGGAGTGTGTCACCCACGCACTTTTCCACTTCAACATAAACAAGGGTTCCAGTCCTCTTTATCTCTTCATAATATAAAAATGCGGCCAATTTATGGATATTAAGCGAAATCTCTACAAATCTCTGCACATAACCGATTCCATATTTAATCAAAAAAGAAAGATTTATTTATCTACGAGTTTTCCTTTTCTCAACATATGGTATGTGCACATTGCAATAAGTTCTTAAGATATATATCACTATTTCCATCTCCCTTTTACAGACACGGTTATCCCTTTAAGTTATGTTACTGTGCAATGTTAAAATTCAGATAGTATATTCCTTCATGCATTACGTGGCAAACTTTAAGATTTCAGTATTCTGAGAATGAGGAAAGGAAACAAGGCCAAGGACGGAGCTTTGTTTATTCATTGGCTTATTTTTAGTGGGTACGTATTCACATTGATTATACATGGAAAACTATTCCTCATGTATAAAACACGATTAAAAAGTTATTAAATTACATTATCGTTTACTATACTATAACATTTTTTTTCTCGAGATGTTAGATATGAACACCCACACTCTCTTCATCAAACAGAACACAACAAAACATCACCAGTTGCTCGCATTTCAAGGAATCGTTAGTTCTGCAGCGTGTCGACACATAGGACGCTGTGGCCTGGCTTCCACACACCACGAGATATAAGTGGTGTTGTTGCATGTGTACCGTTTTTGCCCGGAATTTTTGTTTATATCGCCGCGGCAACGTGAAGGCCGACGCGTGTCTCCCCCTTGTGTCTTGACATTTTCTTTTCAGCAGAAGTTTACTTATTTATGCATCCGCCGTGACGCACGGAGGCAGCGTGTCTTCGTTGTCTGGTGTCCCTCGCTTTTCTTCTATGCTGCAGCTTTTGTTTACGAGACCGCGGCGACATACTAGTAAGGGCCGGCGTGGTCTCCCCTGTCTGGGGTTAACACTTTCCTCCTCCTCAGTCTCCTTCTTTCCCTCTCCTTATTGTGGCCATCGCGAGATACGAGTTGACGTGACCGTAGATGTTTGGTGTCTGGGGCTTTTATTCTTTACAGCGGCTTATTTATGCAAGTGTGGACTGCGCTGTGCATAGTTTGGAAACCACGCAAGGGGAAATGTCTCTCAGCCTGGTAGGAATTTTAATTCGGTAAGTTTAGTAAGCAGTAACTTATATTAAACGTCATGACTGTTTTTTTTTTTTTTATGTTCTTTGCTTATACTGTAGGTAGTCAATTTTTCCACCGTGATTATTTCTCTGTATGGAAGCTAAAGTGGTTATTGCTATTATATTCTTCAAGGATTAGACTGTCGTCCTTAGGAAGACTTCGGAGGTCTTTGCTACCATATTCTTGGTCTTAGATTGTCATTCCTTTCTAATGTGTGAGGATTTCACGGTCGTCCTCTTCTGTAACTGGATGAATAGGTGGTCGCCCTCTTCTGTTTTTTTTTTTTTTTTTTTTTTGGAGGCTTAAATGGTCGTCCTCTTCTATAAATGGAGCAAAATATGGTCGTCCTCTTCTATTATATGGAGGCTTAAATGATCGTCCTCTTCTATAACTGGAAGAATAGCTGGTAGTTCTCATTTATAACTGCAGGAATAGGTGGTCGTCCTTTTTTTTTTTTTTGAGGCTTAGATAGTTCTCCGTTCTATTTTTGGAGGCTTACCAAAAAAAAAAAAAAAAATGGCAAGCTTTCGACAGAATTCAAATTTGTATCACCGAGATCACGTCTGAACGCTGACCACTAGACCAATCCGCAAAGTTATTAAACTCGGCAGGATATCCCACAGGTGCGGGTATGTTGTATTTCATTACCTGTCGACACTAATATGTTTGATGCGACTGCTATTAGAAACTTTTTTTTCTTTTATGTAGGAAAGGCACCGGCCAAAGGCAACAAAACTACAATAAAAAAATTTAAAAAAGAGTCCACTGAGATGCCAGTCCCCGAACAGAGTCGAAAGCATTAGTAAAAATTACAAGAAAAGTGTCTTAAAACCTCCCTCTTAAAAGAATTTAAGTCATAGGAAGGTGGAAATACAGAAGCAGGCAGGGAGTTCCAGAGAGAGGGATGAATGATTTAGAATACTGGTGAAGTCTTGCATTAGAGAGGTGCACAGAACAGGGGTGAGAGAAAGAAAAAAGTCTTATGCAGCGAGGCCGCGGGAGGAGGGAAGGCATGCAGTTAGCAAGATCAGATGAGCAGTAGGCATGAAAATAGCGGTAGAAAACAGCAAGAGATGCAACACTAAGGTGATGAGAAAGAGTCTGAAGACAGTCAGTTAGAGGAGAGATGATAAGACGAAAAGATTTTGATTCCACCCTGTACAGAAGAGCGGTATGAGTGTAACCTCCCCATACATGTTAAGCATATTGCATACATGGGCAGATAAGGTCCCTGTACAGAGTTATCAGCTGGGGGATTGGGGGGGAAGAAAAACTGACGGAGACGAGAAGTTGTTTTAGCGAGAGAAGAGATGTGAAATTTCTAGTTTAGATTACAAGAAAACGGCCACACCGAGGATGTTTAGTGTAGAAGAAGGGGACAGCTGAGTGTCATTGAAGAAGGGATAGTTTTCTGGAAAGCTGTGTCGACTTGATAGATAGAGGAAATGCGTTTTTGAGACATTGAACAATACTAAGTTTGCTCTCCCCCAATCAGAAATTTTAGAAAGGTACAGAAATCAGGCGTTCTGTGGCTTCCCTGCGTGAACTGTTTACTTACTGAAAGGTTGGACGTCAATGAAAAGATATGGAAAAGTACAGGGTGGTGTCATCAGTGTAGGTGTGGATAGGAAAAGTTTGGTTTAGAAGATAATTGATGAATAATAGGAAGAGAGTGGGTTACAGAAGACAACTCTGAGGAACACCACAGTTAATAGATTAGGGAGAAAAACAGTGACCGTCTACCACAGCAGCAGTGGAACGGTCAGAAAGGATAACTTAAGATGAAGTTACAAAAAGGATAGAAGTCATAGGAGGGAGGTTTGGAAATCAAAGCATTGTGCCAGACCATATCAAAAGTCTTTGGATATGTCTAAGGTAACAACAAAAGCTTCACCAAAATCCCTAAAAGAGGATGATCAAGACTTAGTAGATAAAGCCAAAAGATCACCGGTAGAGCGGCCATCAGTAGAGAGGCCTTGACGGAACCCATACTGGCCATCAGATAGAAGGTTGTGAAGTGATAGATGTTTAGGAATCTTTCTGCTGAGAATAGAATAAAAAAACAATAGATAGGCAAGAAATCAAAGTAATAGGACGGTAGTCTGAGGGATTAAAACGGTCACCCTTTTTTAGGAACAGGCTGAATGTAAGCAAACTTGCAGCGAGAAGGAAAGGTAGATGTTGATAGACGGAGTTGAAAGAGTTTGACTAGGCAAGGTGAAAACACGGAGGCACAGTTTCGGAGAACAATAGGAGGGACACCATCAGGTCTATATGCTCTCCGAGGGTTTAGGCCAGCGAGGGCATGGAAAACATCACTGCGAAGGATTTTAATGGGAAGCATGTAGTAGTCAGAGGGTGGAGGAAAGGCAGAAACAAGCCCTGAATAATCCAAGGTAGAGTTTTTGGCAAAGGTTTGAGCGAAGAGCTCAGCTTTAGAAATAGATGAGATGGCAGTGGTGCCATCTGATTGAAATAAAGGAGGGAAAGATGAAGAAGCAAAGTTATTGGAGATGCTCTGGCTGGGTGCCAGAAGTCACGAGGAGAGTTAACATAAGAGCATAAAAAATAGGAGAAGCTGCAAGAAGCCACCAGGCTTACACGTGGCAGTCCCTGTATGAAATATACCTACCTATTTCCATCTATTATCCCCATCCATAAACTTGTCTAATCTTCTCTTAAAGCTCTCTAGTGTCCTAGCACTAACAACATGATTACTGAGTCCGTTCCACTCATCTACCACTCTATTTGAGAACCAATTTTTTTCCTATCTCCTTCCTAAACCTAAATTTTTCAAGCTTGAACCCGTTATTTCTTGTTCTACCCTGGTTGCTGATCCTAAGAATTTTGCCTATATCCCCCTTGTTATAACTCTTATACCACTTAAAGACTTCTATCAGGTCCCCTCTTAACCTACGTCTCTCTAAAGAATGTAAATTTAACAGCTTCAACCTCGCCTCGTAAGGAATACTCCTCATCCCATGTATCCTTTTAGTCATTCTCCTCTGTACTGATTCTAATAGACCTATATTTTTCCTGTAATGTGGGGACCAGAACTGCACAGCGTAGTCTAGATGAGGTCTGACCAGCGCCAAGTATAACTTTAATATTACTTCCGGCCTTCTACTTTTAACACTCCTAAAAATGAATCCTAGTACCCTATTTGCCCTGTTTTTGGCTTCTATGCATTGTTTCCCTAGACGGAGTTCAGAGCTAACTATAACCCCTAAATCTTTCTCGTACACTGTACCTACCAGAGTTTGGTTGTTTAATGTGTACATACGAGTATTGTGTGGGTTTCCTCTACCTACGCTAAGCACTTTGCATTTATTGATATTAAATTGCATTTGTTATCTATCCGTCCATTCATTCATTCTATCTAAATCTGCCTGCAAGGCGATGGCATCCGATTCTGACCTAATTAATCTACCTATCTTTGTGTCATCCGCAAATTTACTAACATCACTATTAATTCCACTATTCAAGTCACTGATATATATTAGAAATAACAATGGCCCTAATACTGATCCCTGTGGCACTCCACTAATTACATGACCCCACTCGGATTTCGAGCCGTTTATTACCACTCTCTGTCGTCTGTCACTAAGCCATGACCCTATCCAGCCTAACACCTTCCCATCTATCCCGTGTGCCCTAACCTTTCTCAGGAGCCTTTGATGGGGTACCTTGTCAAATGCTTTACTAAAGTCCAGATATAAGATATCATAACTATCTCCATTATCTACTGTCTCGTACACCTTACTGTAAAAACTTAACAAGTTTGTCAGGCAAGACTTTCCCTTCGTGAAGCCATGCTGTGACTGATTTATCAAGTTATGTTTGTCTAAATGTTCCCTAATGTTCCTCGCTATTATTGACTCTAACATTTTACCTACAACTGAAGTTAAGCTGACAGGCTTATAATTAGACGCTAAAGTTTTATCTCCTTTCTTAAAGATGGGTACTACATTAGCCTGCCTCCACATTACTGGTACCTCACTCGGCTCCAGTGATTTCCTAAAGACAGAAACTAACTGCTCACTAATAATCTCTTTGCATTCCTTAAGTACTCTGGGATATATTTCATCTGGTCCTGGTGTCTTGAACTTTTTTAGTCTATCTATCTCCTGTTCCACTATCTCCCTAGTTAAGGTAATATCTGTCAGCTTCTCATTCTCATCTGCTCTAAACACCTGGCATATCCTGCATGTTTTCCTAGGTGAAGACAGTTAAAAAACACTCATTCAAAAGTTTACTAATCTCCTCCCCAGAACTAACCAGCTCCTCATCTGCTGCCTTTAATGGACATATAGTATCCTTATTCTTCGTCCTGTATACCTGATAAAATCCCTTGGGATCCGTCTTCGCCTGGCTGGCTACCTTTAGTTCATAATTGTCCTTAGCTTTCCTCGTTAACTTCCTGACTGTTCTAACTAATTCATTATTGTGTCCTTAAAACTTCTTCACCTGCCCTTAATCTCTTATATATACTTCTCTTACGCCCTATATAATGTTTTAACCTAGCAGTCATCCATTTAGGGTCATTTTTTTGTGATCTTATTGTCCTATACGGGATATTTGCTAACTGACCTGTATGAACTTTATCTACGAAATATTTATACAATTCATCTACATTTACCTCACCTAATCTCCTCATTTCGGCCCCTACCATCCTCTCCACTCCCTCATCTATTCTCCTCGACCTCACCTCTCTCATTTCAGCATGACCTGACATTCTAACATACTAACACTTATCTTCCTCTTCTTCTTTCCTCCTCCCCTTCTGGACACATCTTCCCTCCTCTTGTCCTACACCCTCACTCCTCACCTCACCTCTCTCATCCTGCCTTATCTCTCTGAACTCCGTCCCTGACCTGACCTCACCCTGCATCCTTTGCCAGTCCACTCCTTGGAGGTACCTTTTTAATTCCTCAAAATATGCTCTCCTAAAGTCAGGTACTTTACTAGTGTTTTTGTTTCTAACAGTTTCTTCCCATTCTAAGTTGTACCTAATTTCCCTATGGTCACTGTTACCTAGCTGTCCTCCAACCTCTACTTGCGTGACTGCTTTCTCCCTGTTAGTAAGAATTAAATCTAGAATATTATTCCCCCTTGTGGGTTCTACGACTACCTGTTTTAAAAAATTATCCTGAATTACCTTAAGAAATTCCTCTGCTTCCTTGTTACCCACCATCAGACTCCAGTCGATATTCCTAAAACTAAAATCTCCTACCACACATACCTGACTGTACCTGCCTGCTCTATTTAATTCCTGCCACAGCGAGGTGTTAATTTCCTCTGTACTCGTACTGGTCGGTGGTCTGTAAACTACCCCTAGTACTACTGACTGCGATCCTTCCTTAATATCTACCCATATCGACTCTGTTTTGTTATCTGTTTTAATTCTACTGTTCATACAGCACTGTAATGTGTCCCTAACGTATAACGCGACGCCTCCTCCTCTCCTGTTTTCCCTATCTTTCTAGAACATTGTATACCCATCTATCTTAACCTCTGGATTAAATACTTTTCCCGACATATCTAACCAAGTTTCAGTTAAAGCAATGATATCAAATTTTTCTACACTCGCTATTCCTCTAAGCAAGTCTATTTTATTCAGAATACTTCTACAGTTTGTGTAGTAAACACTTAAGCTATTTCTCACCTTCCCTGAGCTAGCTACCTTTCTAGATTTAACTAATTTGCCCCTCGCCTTCTCCTCACAATCCCTTCTTCCCTCCCGACTAACGAAAAAAGTGCTGGAGCGCAGTTAGATCCTGCTCGAGTGTTAGATCTTGAAAGATTTTGACACTGTATTAATAAAGGAATTTTTGGATGGTTGGAGAACAGACTTGGTATGGATCCAAATAGAAATATAAAGCACATGAGATTCGGGTGATGGATGGCTCAAGTACCTTTTGTGGGCCACCTCTCTATCATGTACAGCTCGAGAACAGACGGTGTTAAACCAAGGTTTGGAGGGTTTAGGTCGAGAAAAAGAGTGAGGAATGTACGCCTCTACGCCAGATATTATCACCTCTATTATGCGTTCAGCACACAGAGACGGGTCTCTGACACGGAAGCATTTTCCAAGGAAAATCAGCATAATATTTCCTCAAGTCCCCCCAATTAGCAGAGACAAAAAGCAAGAGGCATCTCCGCTTTGGAGATCCTGGGGAGGGATTGCAGCGAAAGGACAAAATACAGATATGAGATTGTGATCGGAGGAGCCTAACGAAGAAGATGAGGTGAAAGCATAAGCAGAAGGATTAGAGGTCAGGAAAAGGTCAAGAATGTTGGACGTATCTCCAAGTCGGTCAGAAATACGAGTAGGGTGTTGCACCAATTGCTCTAGGTCGTGGAGGATAGCAAAGTTGAAGGCTAGTTCGCCAGAATGGTCAGTGAAGGGGGAGGAAAGCCAAAACTGGTGGTGAACATTGAATTCTCCAAGAATGGAGATCGCCAAAGAGAAGAGAGTCAGAATGTGCTCCACTTTGGAAGTTAAGTAGTCAAAGAACTTCTTATAGTCAGAGGAGTTAAGTGAGAGGTATGCAGCACAGATAAATTTAGTTTGAAAGTGACTCTGTAGTCGTAGCCAGATGGTGGAAAACTCGGAAAATTCAAGAGCGTGGGAACGAGAGCAGTAAGTGTTGCCACATACCTTATCAACTCCTTGCCAACAAGTATAGGAATGTCTTGTGCACACCGTACTTCAGCAATGGAGTGCCATCTTCGACTACTGGGGGAAAATGTGGAGACTGGAGAGTTACCAACTAAAAGAAAAAGAAATACACGTAAGAAAATTTGCAGTCTGTTGAAACCTGTCTTATTCCTTCCTTTGATGTATTATTACTATGGTTGCTGGAGTCTTTTCTTGTCAGGGTACCTTTTTTTTTTTATATACAAGTTGTAGGACGTTCAAAAGTCTCACCGTCCCACACAATATACTGATTGGAATATTGAAAAAAAACATTATAATAGAATGTATTGTTTATTTGGAAGAGGTGTTTTGTATAACTTTACAAGTCGGTTATCATAATGACAAATTAATAATTGAAAATAGGAGGCATATTTCATAAAAATTCTGATGGCTTCTTTCAGTTTACTTTCTTAATCATCTTATTATGCTGCTTTCTGTCTGCTTTGCCTGTCGTTTCGTATGTTGTGATAAAAAGTCACCACGCAAAATGATTAATGAACAATAACCGTCAAGGGATACGCTCCAGTAAGACTTCCACGCAACAAATGTACGTACTGGATCCATATCTAAGATGATAAAAAGGATTCACTTAATTAGCTCGCGTTTCCCCAAGAGAAATTACAGCAAGAAAAATGGAAACAACGAAAATGAACAAGGGGTGCGCCACAGTACATCACGAGGCTCCTTGCTTCACTGTACTGCCTTAACACACACACACACACACACACACACACACACACACACACATATATATATATATATATATATATATATATATATATATATATATATATATATATATATATATATATATATATATATATATATATATACACACACAATGTTTCTGACTTTTAAAAAGATTCTATTTAAACTTTTGAGTGCTACGGCTTCTGCAGGGTGTATTCTAACTAAATGTGATCTGATGCAAGTTTTGAAAGTGGCTTCTAAAGACACCAATCATGGCAAGCAGAATGATCGAACAATAAAAGTTTCTTTCTGTAGCTTTATTTTTGCCCGTTAAATTCAGGGGTTACCCAGACGAAGTAACAAGTGTCATACATTCATTACATTCGAAGTTATTTGCTTTTTGCCATTTCCAAAGGGATCGTTTTTTTCCCCCTGAAACTCTTTCGCGTTCCCTGAAATTCTCCTTAGCTGTTTGGGTGTGCAATGTAACTTAAACTGTATACCTTCGGGATTTGAAGGAAGAGCTGGTGTTCACCCTCTGGTATCCTAATTTTTCTTTAACGTTCAGGAGTATCAACTGTATCATTCATCGCAGATGCAGCAATGTAAAATAACTTCCATTTTTTAGTCTGTGCATACGATATTACTTTACAGAGCTTTTATAATTCCATTTATCACTTCACCCTACGATTAAATGTATGCAACACCACGAATTCTTTTTAACAAGCACTGTTCCAGTATTTATCAAATATTCAAACAGCTGTGCGCCACGAGTCATTACAGCACATGTATGTCAACAAGTTTTTACATATATGACAGGAACAAACGAGAAAATTTAGGAGAGTGAGTGATGCGGTGTTATGAAAAGTCTGTAACTGTGTCAGTGTCATAAGCTTTGCAGGGCGCAGCTGAATGATACGTGCGTCGCTCAATGGACAATTAGACAAGGCAGGTAAATTATTTTTTCATGACGAAATTATCACAAGGAGAGTTGGTGTTTGAAAAGATGGATGGAATTTTAAATTACATTTCTGCAACCACGAAAGAAGTTCACTACTCAGAGGTCTTTCAAACAAGGTAGGCATTACTTTTCACTGAAACCTACTAGGATCATAAATAATTTACAAGGTGTTTAAAAAAAAGAATGACCGGGTTTTTAAACCATATCTTTGCAACCATGAACCGACCACGAATAAAAATCTACCTATTTCGAGAATAAAGTTTCAAATAACCACGTTTTCAGTTGGTAAGAATGGGCAGTTCATAGATGCAGAGATATAGCAATTTTAAATCAGGTCTATCTTTTTAATTACCCTGTATTCCAAATGTCACTGCTTTATGAGGTTGAAGAAAGGCATGGGTTATAGAAACCGAGATGCATGATTTAC
Source organism: Scylla paramamosain (assembly GCF_035594125.1). NCBI lineage: Eukaryota > Metazoa > Arthropoda > Malacostraca > Decapoda > Portunidae > Scylla > Scylla paramamosain. Next base: position 16,192,615 of record NC_087152.1, read on the forward strand.
AGGACATAAATAGTTGATGTGTGTGTGTGTGTGTGTGTGTGTGTGTGTGTGTGTGTGTGTGTGTGTGTGTGTGTGTGTGTGTGTGAGAGAGAGAGAGAGAGAGAGAGAGAGAGAGAGAGAGAGAGAGAGAGAGAGAGAGAGAGAGAGAGAGAGAGAGAGAGAGAGAGAGAGAGAGAGAGAGAGAGAGAGAGATTTATTTGCATCATACACTTATTAATTCACATAATTTTACAGCATGACTTCCCCTCGCCTCTTATTTCTCCCATACCTCTAGATTTATCCTCACGCCTTCCCTTTTCAATGCTCCTCCCTCCAGCCATGCTCACAGTCCTTCCTGTCTGTCATCTTCGTCCCTCAAGCCTCTCAGGATAGTTGTCTCAAACACACACACACACACACACACACACACACACGCACACACACACACACACACACACACACACACACACACACACACACATATCCAACATTCCCTCAGCCTTCCAGTTCACCGCTGATACACATTTGATACATCAGATCAGATTCGTGTAGTCTGCTAGTTAGAGCTTCCATATCATCATATCATTAAAATAATGAACAGAAAAATAGTGTGAGATCCTGATGTACACGTTATCTTTTTGACGGACTGATTGACATAGATATTTAAAACACTGAAAATAATATAAAATCCTGCCACTACTAGACAATTGTGTACTGTAGTAGAATGAAAAGTTCTGTAGCCTGAAAACAGAAATTCAATCTCGTATTCCTCTTTTTCTGTGTCAACGGTAATATTTTTTTCTGTGCTCTGAATATTAACGTAACGAAAACAGAAGTAAAAAGGTCAATAACCCAAAACAAAAAACTTATGAAAACGTAAATTACATTATTACTAGTGCTAGCAGAGATAGCTTAAGGCGCTCTTATCTCTGTCCAGGTAGAATACATGGAGACAATGCGTAATGTAGTCACGGTCATAGCAGAGTGGCATAACGCACTCCCTTCCAGTCTTCTGCTCTGCTCTGCTCTGCTCTCTCTCTCTCTCTCTCTCTCTCTCTCTCTCTCTCTCTCTCTCTCTCTCTCTCTCTCTCTCTCTCTCTCTCTCTCTCTCTCTCTCAAACCTTCTACTCCGCCAAGAATCTATTAGTGGTCAGATTCAATAAGCAATCTGTCACCTAGTCATAGCCCACTTCTGTTCCATTGTGTTTAGATTTGTTCACTTAATCTCAAAGTCTCTGATTTGCTAAGAAGTTATTAATGGTCGGAATCTGTAAGCAAACTCACCTGGTTAAAGAACTAAAGACTGAGGAGGACACAACACAGTAAGTGAAGGTAAAATGTCACTTTACTCCTTACATCATGGTATATAGATTTTCACGGGAAATCTAATCCGGACAAATCCTCACAACTTTGCCGCTAGAACGTAAATCTTTTGTCGCGAGCGTTGAAAATCCAGTTGAATTTCACGACAGCAAAGACCACCGGACGCAAACATCGCAGCCACCAATACAGGAAAGGTTGAGGCAAAGCACGTAAAGGTCCGATCTACGGATAGCCCTCCTTCCCTTCTTAGTCGAGAACTCCAAAGTATAATAAAGAGTAGAGGAAGCAAAGCAAAAATCGCGAGTACCAGTACGGGAAAAAGTGAGGCAAAGCACGTGGTGGTCTGATCTACTCGTAAAGTCTTCATTTCTTAGTCGAGAACTCCAAAACATAACTACGACTTATTGCAGACTAGTGTACGTAGTAAAGTCTGAACAGGATTAAAATTCTTACGGTGTAGTTTACCAAAGGACTACATTTTTTCCGCCAGCATGGAGAATTGCTCTTTAATGATAATGAGGCTTTAAAGAAAATGGTGCAGACGAGGACACAAGGATTAAAATGATGACCCTCTAACGCTTCCACCGCCGCCGCCTGCGGCGGAGTGTTTTGCAACCGTAATGGCACCCGTCTTGCTACTTTAATTGCCGCAACCACTGTCAAGTAAGCCCAAAAAGCAGCTCCCAGTAAGAGTCCTCGAAAGCTACAGAAGCCTCCTCAACTCTCTCGTGTGCACATTTTTCGAATACCTATGATGCAGAAAAGAAGTATTGGTAGTATTATGGAATCTGCATTCTGAAACACTGCGACATCTTAACTTGGCTATTTTTGGCTCAATGGAAATTAGTGGGATTTTCAAGGATGTTTTCATGATCCTAATGAGAATTTAACAAGGATCACTGATTGAATAAAAAAAAAAAAAAAAAAAAAACACGGGATTTTAATGTGGGTTTCGAAAAGTCTTTATGAGATTCCAGTTTCAAAATGCTACCCCATTCTGGTTAATAACATTGCATACCTCACAGTTAAAATACTATTTGAAATATTACAAATTTTTACAGAATAAATTGTTAGTATGCATGTAGCAGTCAGCAATTAGGAAAGAAATAAACGCACGGTAACGCTGATGATGTACACCACAATGAAGTGCACACGTTACTAGCCAGAGAAATAGCGACAAGTCTGACGGAGCGAGGCGTGCGTGATTGTGTAAATTTACAGAGGCATTTGCTTACACACGAGTCTGCCGGGCCGGAAGCGAAACGCCAAAACTTTTCTCACGGCCAATCAGCGCACAGCACACTCAGCAAGCGGCCCCATCTCCACCACGAAACTTGAATATCTTACCGCATGACAGCTTGTGATGTCACGCAAATACAAGTTCATACAAGTTGATGCGAGTGAATGCAAGTGAATGTTAAGCTGCAGCAAGCCTCCATATCTGAGCTATAGTCCGTTTCACCAGCCCTGTCACAGTAAGTCAGCCATCTGACTTACTGTGGGCATGGTAACACTGCTCGGACTGTTGCTCCCACTCGCTGATTGGTCTACGTGCCCCAGTCCTGTTTTGAAATGTATAACAAGTTTATTTTTATTTCTACTAAAAAGCGTCACTTAATTGCAAGATATTATATTGCTTTTCTATTTACATAATTAGGTGCCATAAAATCTATCTAATTTTTATTTCTGAAACCCGTATGCTATAGAGCTTTGGACCTTTTCACCAAGACTACTTTCACAGGCGACATAGATGATTAGTTGCGTTCTCGTATTTTTTCCCCAGTGATGAAGCAGAATCTTTGTAAAACAATTACTAGAACCATGAAAATGCCCCCGAGATAAGACGCTAGAAAGTTTTAGCATACGATCCTTAAACCAAACTGAATAAAACAAATATTTTGCTTGAAAGACCCAATTCGATGTCCTTATAAACCTGTTTATCTAATTTTCTTGAGGGTAAAAGACACTGAATTCTGTAAGCACCACCATGACTCCGGCTCTTGGCGAAGAGGAAGGGGTTTAAGGTTCCAGGCGAGCATTATGGGAAGTGAGCTTGCCGCATTATGTAGTAAGGTTAACAGCTGGCTCAACACGCCTCTCCTTCTTTACGCATCCTGCCTCCCTCAACATAATGTCTCTGCCAGGCGGTGATGCTGCTATTTCGAAGTTTCTTGTCTTCACGTAATGACTCGGTTCATGGGTGATGGTGGTGGTGGTGGTGGTGGTGGTGGTGGTTGTGGTCGAAGTTATAGTCGTAAAAATGGTGGACGTTTATTCTGATGGTGATGCATGTCAGTACCAATAAGATAGAATAGACGATTTGTGTTGAATTTGAAAAAAAAAACGAAAATTTTTAAAATCTTCATTCTCACTCTTCTAACTCTAAGGCTCCATGCACTTACACCACATAAGATACCACTCACATCACCACTCAGCTACTTCCTATTCCTTCTGCTACACCTCGCACCATCCTTTCCTCCCTTCCGCTCCGCCACGCAACATCTTCGTTTCCCTGTCACCAGTCACACCACACGCAAACCATCAGGGAACCATCTCACCCACCGCACCAACCCTTCAACTCACTCCTACACTCCACCAACATACAGCCTCCCTCTCCTTACGCCCATCACCAGCTGCGCCGCCTGACAGCACCTGGTTCGTGGCCGCGGCGAGCACCGGAACCATCAATAATCTCAGAGGGGAACTAGCGCCTGAGTAAAGCGTCTAATGGTGTTCTTAGTCAACCATACTAAGACATGCACCATTACATTCGCCCTCCTCCTGTGACGCCGGCACCTGCGCTCTCCGTTTCTCAGTGTTCCCAGCCTTCTGACCGCCACGTCGTAGTATGGAATTCTTTCTATTTTTTTCTTTATTTTTGGTGGAAAAGGTGGAAATTATTTATTTTATTTATTTATTTTTATCTTTTACGCGTGTGGAGGACAGCGGCCAAGGGTACAAATAACGGGAAAAAAAACGCTATTTCGTGGTCTCTGATAAAAACTTGAGAAAGGAGAGAGTCCAATATAAATCATACTGAAAATCAACACGTATTTGTCTAAAGGTAGTGTTTCTTTCTTGTTCATATACTCAAGTGCGCTTTAATACTCAAACTTTTGTGAATTACTAAAATAACATACCGGAATGTGTATGTATAGAACAAGAACAAGCAAATATAAACGTCTGGAAATTACATATGCATTATGTGAATTACTGAGAGTGCTTTTACATGCAGGAACATATAAGTATATGCATACAACATGAACACACAAACATAAACATTATATATACGGAAGCTATTTTTTTCTTACCACAGTTGTATTTATTTATTTTTTTTCTGGACCCATAGGACTTCATTGTTGTGCCGCTATTCAATGAAACAATGAAAGCACTTTTCTACTAGACTTCGCGGCGTAGGAACATTTACAAGAGCGTCATCAACTACACAAAAACTCCAATAATTAACTTCCATTCAACATTTTTTTTCAGTACCAGAGTCTAGAATTTAGGTATAAAAACCAAACGATTTTTCGTGTACAATACTGTACGCGTCTTCTGGTTGGTGTGGCATTCTCTATAAAACTCTTTGAAACTTTTGATGCACGCGAGAGGGAGAATGGGAGAGCATGGCCCGGGGCTCCGCTTGCCTCCCCCTCTCACGCGGCACTAACTCCTGTTTTTTTTTTTTTCTTTCTTTTTTCTTTGTTTTTTTTTTTTTTTATATGTACGCAACAACTCTCTCGGATTCATGTTGTCACTCTAACGTCTCCTGTCCCTCTAAAAAATAAATAAAAAGAGAAGGGGGCGCTTAACGTTATTACATAGACCGGTTCGTGTTCCTCACCTGCAGTGCACCTTTTCAATGAGTGAGGACTTTCCAATCACTTCACTGGGGCATAACTTGAACCTCCTTTTTTTTTTTTTTCCACTCTCCCTCCCTTTGCCTGACAGACTGGTGAAAGAAAGCAACAGGTTAACTTGATAGAAACATGATCCGTAGTTAAAAATTATATTGTACTTTATTGGAAGTGGTTTTAAAGATTGCTTTTTGTGTGAAAATCACTCCGTTATATGTTTAGGAATGTTTTAGAATTTATGGTATAAGTAGCTTTTTCCTTTATTTGCGTCCGTTTGTATGTGTGTGTGTGTGTGTGTGTGTGTGTGTGTGTGTGTGTGTGTGTGTGTGTGTGTGTGTGTGTGTGTGTGTGTGTGTGTGTGTGTGTGTTTTCTTTGACTTTGACTACAAGTATGGAGGAAAGTCACCATTATTGTAAATATTTAAGAATTTTTTACACTGAACATCATCCGTCTGTCCTTTACTTATAATATGAACTGGAAACTTCACATCTCATCTCTAGCTAAAACAGCGTCTATAAAGTTAGGTGTTCTGAGACGTCTTCGCCAGTTTTTCTCACCCCCTAGGTGCTAACTCTGTACAAGGGACTTAACCGTTTATGTAAGGAGTATGCTTCACATGTCTGTTGGGCTTCACTCATATTGCTCTTCTAGACAGGGTGGAATCAAAAGCTTTTCGTCTCATCAACTCCTCTCCTCTAACTGTCTTCAGCCTCTCTCTCATCGCCGCAATGTTGCATCTCTAGCTATCCTCTACCGCTATTTTCATGCTAACTGTTCTTCTGATCTTGCTAACTGCATGACTTCCCTCCTCCCGGGACCTCCCTGCACAAGACTTTCTTCTTTTCCTCACCCTTATTTTGTCCACTTCTCTAATGCAAGAGTTAACCAGTATTCTCAATCATTCATCCCTTTTTCTGGTAAATTCTGGAACTCCCTGCCTGCTTCTGTATTTCCACCTTCCTATGACTTGAAGTCCTTCCAGAGGGAGGTTTCAAGACACTTTTCCTTCAATTTTTGACTACTTTTTTGGACCCTTTTCTGGGACTGGCATCTTAGTGTTTTTTTTTTTTTTTTTTATTGGATTTTTGTTGCCCTTAGCCAGTGTCCCTCCTACATAAAAAAAAAAAACACAATCATATAACTGGAAACTGAAAAGCTCTTCTCTCGACAACAATTAGTGTCTAGGAAAGATTCAGGCATTTGTGTTCTTGTGCCTGAGAAGGATTTAGATATTCGCTTTGAGTCTATATAACTAAAAAATATCCAGACATTCTCGCCCATAAAGCTAAGAAAAATTGAGACATTCGCATCGTTGTACCAAATAAGGACTGAGTCATTAACGCCCTTGCACGAACTGAAATTCTCTAATAACGTGCAGTGTTGATCCAAAGCAAGGGGTGCTGGAAGCTACACAGTCTTCCCTCCGTGTGGGCTGTGGCGTGATCAAAGGCTTGAGGTCTGATGGATGGTACACACGGTAATAACGGTGTAATGATGGGGATTACTAGTGAATAATAGCATTATGAGTGTGAGGGATGGATGGCATGGCACAGGGAGGTGGTGGAGCTTTGGGTGTTTGAGGTTCCCGCCGCCAACATACCAGTGTGATGGGAGCCGTCACTTGGCACTTTTTTCCTTTTTTTTTTTTTTCTCTCTTCTTTTTTTTTCTTCTTTTTTTAATTACGTGTCAAAGAGTCTGATCGATGGCATAAAATGAGAGAAAAGCCCGCTCAATACGTCACTCCCAAAAAGTAAATCATAGAAGCAAAATCCATAATAATGAAATATATTAACACACACACACACACACACACACACACACACACACACACACACACACACACACACACACACAGATCTAAATTTTCCATCAAATCAATTAATAAAAATAACAAGCATAGTGACACATATTACAATAAACACAGAAAATACACAAACGTACGCTATGCCAACGAATCATTGAACAAACAACAACAATTACTTGTAATACACTAAACACAAATTAGCAAATACCTAACAATAAATCAATAAATAAACGGACTAAACGCAATACAATAATAAATTACACTGAACATATAATATTTTTCCTGCAGTGACATGAATGGATGCGGGGAGGAGGGCGGCGGGAACGCATACTGTGTGAAGGTGTACGAGTATTGTTGTGATATCACGTCATTTTGTGTAGGAAGTGCAACCGTAACTATGATGAAGTAGTGCTGTTGTTACTCCACTCACTTCTCCTTATCTTTGTTTGCCAAGAGCGATCGTAAATCTAATGTAAAAGATAAAGAAGTTGTAGTATTTTTCTGTCAACTTCTCGGGAGCTGCCCTGGGTAAACCAGCTGGTCTTTTACAATCCCGTTAATACTCTGACTGCTAATGACAGTAAGCGTGTTATATTAATCGAGTAATTTTACGTGGTTTTCGTGAAAAATAAGATACTGAGAGAGAAAAAATAAATACTAAGAGGATTTAAACATTCTACCACTTCCTTTTTGCTGTTGGCTGAGTCCTCCAAAATTATTATACTCCGATCTTGCATTAGACTCCTTGATTGAAAGTGAAAAGCATCTATGGCATTAAAGAGTTAAGTTACGTTCTGCATCTTTGTGTAGTAACGGCAAGCATAAACTTATTAAAGGATAAAAGAGAGCCAGAAGAAGAGCCAGAGGAAGACAAAGGAAGATCATAGAGACCTTGATGGAAGGCATAAACAGGAGAAGGAGCGTGATAAATCTGGTCAGGATGGTGGAGAGAAGAAAGGAATGGTGATCCATGCTCGCTGGCGTCACGTGATGGGTACTTTCAGTAAAGGTATAAGGTATTACTGGGAATATGGAGAATGCAGTCTCAGGGATTATTAGAGAGGAAAGGAAATAAGAATGGAATTTCATAAGGATAGTAATGGGATAAAAGAGGAATATGTGGTGGTAATGGGGAATGCATGGGTATGGATGAAGTTATGGTAAGGTGTTTTTCTCAGTACACTTTCTATAGTCCTGTGTCAGCAGCTACTGGAGGGATGTTGTGCGTCCTGGCAGTAGACACACTCAAGTTCCAGTGGCCTTCAACTCGTACCTTCGTCGCCTCCACACTCGTACACAGCCGTCACATACAAAAAGAATTAGAGGAAATCCTTTGAGTAATGAATATGGAATCTATTATGCAGATTAAGAGTGAAAAATATTTTCTCCTTTTGCTAATGAATAGTTAATTAGGTGTTAAAGAACTATTCTGTTTCAATTTATTATTATTTTTTTTTTTATCAATAGAAATGTATGTTTAATTTCCAGGAATGCTCAAAGTTTCATGATATTAGCAGCTCACACTGATAACATTCCTTGCTGTGTGGAAAAATTTTTAAGTTTTGAATTCATTAAAAAAAAAAAAGATAAATGAATAAATAAACCCTGGAACAATGCAGCAGTCTGCTTTGATCATAATAGGTTAGGTGATTGCATGAAATTAATACCTATACTTAGCATTCAATAATTTTTCTTAAAAACCTGTTAATCCATATATATGTCGTTCCAACTTATATATATATATATATATATATATATATATATATATATATATATATATATATATATATATATATATATATATATATATATATATATATATATATATATATATATATATTGGGACGACATCCATCTACATGTGTTAAGTAAAACTGGCAGGTGGTAGACTCGTGAAATTGTTTCTGTCAAAATACATTACAGAGAAAAAATACAAAAATAAATTATCACAAAAAGTGACTACAAAATAATGGCTGCTTTTCTCTCGGTAATGCATTATAATGTAAATATCAGTCACTGCATTGCTCTGTTTTGTGAGGTACGAGTAGTTTAGCTGCGTTTCGCGTTGCAGTTGTGTATGTGTATGTGCAGGAACGAACTGGAGTAAACAGTTTCCCCCTTTCCTTCCCTCCGTCCCTCCTACTTTTTAGCAAGTGTTATCTAGAGAGGGAATGTACACAACGACTACCCTGCGCTAAGACAAAGCCAAATGTTTCACACCCAAACGTGAGTACGCTCTGGAAGATAACACACTATCGCATTCACTTGTTCTTGACGACATCGGCACTTTTCGCTCACCCCTTTTTTGTTGCACAATAACACACAAAATATAGTGAAGGACACGCTTCAGGTACATAGAGCTCTTCTGACCTGGCGGTGGCTGGCGTAAAGGTGGCACACTGGCAGCCGCAGACCAAGAATATGAATTAATGTTGGACGCGCGTAATAATTCGATTATGGAGGACAGAATAACATTTTCTTTCTTTTTTTTTTTTTTTTTTTTTACTTATTGCTTCCATATCGAGGTTGACCGAGAAATATAGAATTTATCGCATAAGAGCAAAATTGTCACTTCATAAAAAGAGAAAAATATATTCCATGCTAAAAGGCAAACAATTGTGTGTATGAGGTGACAATATTCACTTTCCGAGAGAGGAAAAACAGAGCAAGGCAGCATATCCCCGAGTTAACAACTGAAGGGATGAAAGATTTCAGATATTGGTTCACCCTTGAATTGGTAAAATGGACAGAAGAGGGATGGGAGTGAGAAGCGAGTTTTGTACAGCGGGGTCCTGTGGGAGCAGGAGGCATGCCTGTAGCAAGTTCACAAGAGATATAGCCATGAAAATATTGAGAGAGAGGATACGAACAAAAACAACACAGAAGGGGAGTGTGAGATATTACCGAAACGATGAAGCAAATAGCTTTTGGCTGCACCCTGTTTAAAGGCGGTGTGTGGCTGAGCCTTTCAACACGAGAAGCGTTCCCTGTCTGTACAAGAGAGGGAAATAAAGCAGTTTTTATTGAGTATTCGTATATAAATTTTCCTTTCACTTTCTCTATTTCAATGAGGATTCCTAGATTCGAGTACATACACCAAAGCCTACAATTCTGGCCATTTAATAATTCATTTCAACGGTATATCCTTTGAAAGAGATGACAAATTGGCTTTGATCATTTATGAGGACAAAATAGACTTCGCTCAGGAATAAATATTAACACACCATAGAGCCGCTTTGACACATGGCACGAGTCCGAGTCTATCTGAGGTTGTAGTGAAGGACCCTTTGCCACTCCCTTACAGTTTTATAACTGGTATGATGTTTATGCAGGACTGCTTTTATCACATTTCCTTCCCCTAGAAACCAATGGTAACATCATGCGCTGTTATGGAAGACACTCATTAGTTGTTGGGAGACAGAAGGTGGCTTACTCCTTACTACGAGTATTAGATACCCTTTGTGTACCTCAAGTGTAAGTATGTCTGATTTTATACTGTCACGGAAACATTATCCTGGAGTGCGTTGTACAGGAGACGTAATGAGATAACAAAGACAAGTCATCCAGTCCTAATATTTCTTACGTGTTAAGAAGACTAGCCAAGAACACACACATGAAGAAAAAAAAAACGCTCACTATCCAGATGACTGTAGAAAATATCGGAAAGAAGTTGGCCATGTTAATTTTGGAGAAGTCTTGATGCTCTTCTGTTGAAACATTACAATTTGCAGGAAGGAGGAAACACAGAAACAAGAAGAGAGCTTCAAAGTTTACCGGGGAAACGGATAAAAGAGTGAAGAGACCAGTTAACTCTTGAAATTTGAAAAAAAAAAAAACTTTTCTTATAAAAAAAAAACAAAGGTGCTGCTCACTGCTCAGATTCCCAGTTGCCGACCCATCCCGCCCTGTCCAGTAAACTAGTGGCCTTCATTCTCAGTCACGTTCTGGCTTTGGCTTTATATCCATGTTAATTTAACCTTACTTTATATACGCCTTAATGTGTGTACACTCAACAACATATAGACACATTATATTGCTGCCATAAACAGTAACAGTATTGAGAGAAGAAGAATCAATTGTCATTTTTCTCGGAGACCTCTCGATGGCGAACTGAGTATTGCAGGGCGCGGTATTGGCAGGCGTCAATCACACTTCAATCATTAATACAGCGAAGCACACCACGTCACTGAATAATCTTCGAGAACTAAGCCACACTAAGGGTAGAGACGAGGAGGACGGGACGTGGGGGGAAGGAGGTGGAGACCAGTACGCGGGCAGCATGACGAGGGGGACAGGACGAAGGTAGTAGGACGAGAAGGCCAGGACAAGGAGGGTAGGAAGTAGGAGGTAGGACGTACAGAGTTCCGGGTTTCCTAACAGCAGTGACGTTACTCTTAATGGGCGTCAGGTGCAGGGGATGGGTGGACAGGTGGGATATATGTGAGGGAAACACCCCACACAGCGAAGGGACACGCGGTACAAATGTAACATGTAGCCCAGAACATCCAAAGACTGTGGTTACATAAAGGACCGCATTCTCAAATATTTCGATGCTACAGTTAACGTTGTTGAGGTTTCCAAGGATGTGTTCATAATTGTACAGTGAAAATATGCAGGATTAAATTTAGCCGCAGCTCTGAAACAATACTTTCACCAAAATAGTAAGCTTCTCATACAAACACGGTCAAATTTTTCCATAATTACGTACAAGTTTTCAAGACACATTTTATATTATGTAGCTGCAAAAGAAGGATTTTTTTTTTGTCACCATACAAACATTTTTTTTCACAGTGCTCTAAATTTTAATCTATCAAATAGATCAACAGAAAAGAACTGAAATATTAAGGCCCGGACCTCGAAAAAAAATAAAATAAATATATATATATATATATATATATATATATATATATATATATATATATATATATATATATATATATATATATATATATATATATATATATATATATATATATATATATATATATATATATATATATATATATATATATATATATATATATATATATATATATATATATATATATATATATATATATATATATATACATATATATATATATAAATCACAAAACTTTAAGACATGAAACGCAGAAGAAAAGTTTATATCAATAAAAAAAAAAATTTCTTACCTTCTAAGCTTTGTTTAACAGTAAAATATAGTCAAGTTTAAATATTATAATATATGCACCCGTTATTATGAACACAGAAGAATATTTTACATTTTCGAAATGTTTCTTCTTTAAGTATGGAGCATATCTCTACAATCAGATATAAATTTTGAAATAGACCATTTTTTTTCTCTCTTTTTTTTGGGAAGAAGGCAGAAAATTCATTAAAAACATCATTTTAAGCTACAGAATATTAAATCATGATAAGTATAAGAAAACTAATGATATAGAAAGTTTATATCGATCAATAAAGTATGTTTTTTTTAACATTCTGAATTTTGTACAAAAGTGAAATTCTTTATAATTAAATATCTGCGTACCGTTTCCATAAACACAAAAGAATATTTAACATACTCACAATGCGTCTCTTTCAAGTAAGGAACATATTTTTATAGTTAAATAAAAATTAGGAGTGAAAATTTTACTACTTTTCAACGTCATAACCTCGAGAAAAATTACAAAAAAAATTTTCAATAAAAAATTTTCTTTACGCAACGAAATTTTAAATCATGAAAGTAGAAGAAAATATTGATATAGAAAGTTTATACTTATCAATACAGTTTTTTTTTATTGTTTAAATTTAATTAATCAGTGAAATTAGTTAATTATCTACACACTGTTTCTATGAAATCAAAAGAATATCTTATTTACGCAGAATATCTCTCCTTCAACAAGGAAAATTTTTCTATTATCGTATTAAAATTTTCAGATGAAAGAAATTTTTACATTTTTTTAATATGAAGATTTAGAAAAAAAAATGCCGAACAATAAAGACGTTCACCAGCTTCTAACCATAAATGTATTTTGATTATCTATACAAAGCACACAGTCCCTGAGTTGTTTTTATTGCCTCACCAGCATCACAGTCGTTTCGCCTCCCTCTCGTGACTCACTATAAGGGATTGGAGGGATAAAGATTGCGGCGTGACATGTATAAGTAAGAATTCTACTGAATGTGTGGATCATATGTACGTATTTATCTTAGACTGCAGTCACAAAAGGTGGATCTAGACAGCAAAGCGTCCACTCGTGACTCGTGTGGAGTTGTCCGTAAAATTTGACAACACACGTAGAGAGAGAGAGAGAGAGAGAGAGAGAGAGAGAGAGAGAGAGAGAGAGAGAGAGAGAGAGAGAGAGAGAGAGAGAGAGAGAGAGAGAGAGAGAGAGAGGGAGGGAGGGAGGGAGGGGAGGGAGGGAGGGAGCGAGCGAGCGAGCGAGGGAGCGAGGGAGCGAGGGAGGGAGAGAGAGAGAGAGAGAGAGAGAGAGAGAGAGAGAGAGAGAGAGAGAGATGAGAGAGAGAGAGAGAGAGAGAGGGTGAGGAGAGAGGGGAGAGAGAGAGAGGAGAGAGAGAGAGAGAGAGAGAGAGAGAGAGAGAGAGAAAGACGTTTTACTAATCAACAACATGAGAAGGAACTATGTAACAAGAAACACGGACATGACAATTTGTGACTCACATGTGCAGAGAGAGAGAGAGAGAAGGAGAGAGAGAGAGAGGAGAGAGAGAGAGAGGAGAGAGAGAGAGAGAGAGAGAGAGAGAGAGAGAGAGAGAGAGAGAGAGAGACCACGGTCGTGGGGAAATAATTTTTACGCCATTTTATCATACGACTTTCTATCCCGTTTGACTTTGACCCCTAAATTTTTATCGTCTCTAGTTTAAATATTTATGTTGCCGTTCAATCCTTTTTTTACCAATTTCGCGACTTTCTGTAAAATGGTAGCTTTTTTTTCTTTCTTTACCTCTCTCTCTCTCTCTCTCTCTCTCTCTCTCTCTCTCTCTCTCTCTCTCTCTCTCTCTCTCTCTCTCTCTCTCTCTCCCTAGGCAGATCCGACCACAATCACCGGACAAAGGCACACTAATATGCACCGCAAAAGAGGCTCACGTTCCACGCAACTTTACCGGGCATGACATATCTATTGGTGGGGGTGGCGATGCGCGTGGAGTGATTGAGTGCTAGAGATCTTGCTTGATGTGTGTGTGTGTGTGGGGGGGGGGTGGCTGGGGGCGGTATGTAAGTGTAATCTGGTTGATTTGTAAAAGAGAGACCATATTCTGAAACACTTCTGCGCCGTACCTCCACTCCACGCTGTAATTAATGTTACACGAATTTTTAAGAGTGTTTTTACTTTTCCACTGACAGGTTAACAAAATTTCTACATTACCAGAAGGAGAGAGAGTCTTGAGAATCCGGCTGATCATCTCTGTGGCCTTGGAAAATATTCGTGGTGAGAAAGCAAAGAATACGGGCCTTCGTCATGCACTCAGACGCATAGGGACACGGGTTGGTGGGCTAGTGTGGTTAGTGTGAACAGGAGAGATGTGACAGTTGTAACTTCCTAAATAGCCATATCTCTTGTAGACTTTTATTGGGGGAGTTTTTCATGCTATCTCTCTCTCTCTCTTAGAAAGCTGAAAATATTGCTTTTAATCTATGCGCTTGAGCAATGCAGCGATTTCCCCCATATCCACCAGTCCACCAGAGAGGGGGGCTTCCTCCCTCCCTCCCTTCCTCTCTCTCTCTCTCTCTCTCTCTCTCTCTCTCTCTCTCTCTCTCTCTCTCTCTCTCTCTCTCTCTCTCTCTCTCATACCAGTAGCAATGTGCTCAAATATTAATGCATTACCGTAACCCATCTAAGGCAGCCCCTCCAAGGCAGACTGGAGTCCAAAACGAAGCTCTGACGGTCTATACAAGGTGGAGTGTGGAGCCACTTAGCTCTGCGCTTGTCATCTAATCACCGATATTCACGTCCCTGCTGGTCGCCTAATCAAGTTTGCGTGTCTCGTCTCCCGGTCTCCATGTCCTCCGGTCATGAGTAAACTTTAGTGTCCTACTTCCTACCAGGTTTTGCGGATTCGTCTCGCATCTGAGACCTTTAAGACTTTGAAGTAAATAAGCGTTTCATAAATGTAGCACGGTTGAATGATTAGCTGACTGACTGGCTGATTAACTGAATGACTGAATGTTTATTTTCAGTGCCACATTAAAGTCATATGGCAGTACACTACACCAAAGAAACTGGTCAAACCAAACCTCCTACCTGCTCCTCTATTTCCTCGTTCTTATGACTTGAACTCTTTCAAGAGGGAAGCTCCAAAACACTTATCTTCCAATTCTGAATGAACCATTTGACCTTTCTTCTGGGACTTGCACCCCAGTGTGCCTTTATTTGGCTTTTCTTTTTCCTTGACCAGTGCCTTCTACATAAAAAAAAAAAAAAATGACCATCATGAAACAGATTAAATAACATTCCTCTAGTATTTCGGGAAGTCCTTCTTCATGAAGCTGATGGAAGAAAGATTTCATATTGATATCAAAATGATAATTATTCTTCTTAAATTACCACTGGATTCATAGAAATATTCTTGACAGATATAATGCCTTCCACTATGATAGGTCCTGTTGAATGCAGATGAGATAAGACGTAGAACCATTTAACCATTACACTTCTGTATCTGGTACATTTTTTTTATTTTGTTCAACAGCACCTCTAAACCTACACTAGATAGAAATTGGAAAATCTATTTTTTTACTTTTTTTTCTTTCCTGCAAGTGCCTGTAAATTTTTATGCATTGCTTCAAGTGCTTAGATATCCCAATCGAAGGTTTACGACACGATTCAGAGAATACCTTTGGACTTTGATTTAAGAAAGGGGCCTGTTAAGCTTCCCATTTCCAGACCTTAGCGCCTTGTCAGGAAATGCCTGGAAACATTTTATGTGTTACTTTAATCCTTTCACTGCGATATGTAACAATTCACAGCAATAAAAATAATGTACGGAATCTTTATAAACATCTGGAAGGAGGATAAAAAAGAATAATTATAGATTTTTGCAATGTCTCACCAGTACAGAGTTTGGAGGTGGCTGTGAAATAACAAAACATGTCTCATAGTGTTTAGTGATTAAGGAAAGATGTGTCAAAAAGTAGTGAAAGGGTTAAGTACTTTGCGTGGAATGTTTAAGACGATATACATGGTGCATCTTTTAACCTTGGCTTGAGTAAAGTGACTTGTTACCCCTCCTGTTTCCAGATCTTTACGCTTTTCCATGTAACACGCTGCGGCCGAAAGCATAAAAAAAAAAAAGTTTTATTCCTTGGGTTTCTCAGGTGAGATTATTGCAACACGCTAGATTAGAGAGACCGTATGAGGAAATTGGATGTTAGAATATACGAACATTCTCATGTGCTTCCCACCACCAGCTTTCGTGGATAGTCGCCAGGATTAAATTTTGACTATTTTATATGCGACCTCCATTTAGTTTAATGATCTTTTTCCTCATTTCTTCCATTTTCTTTTGCTCTCTCTCTCTCTCTCTCTCTCTCTCTCTCTCTCTCTCTCTCTCTCTCTCTCTCTCTCTCTCTCTCTCTCTCTCTCTCTCTCTCTCTAAGAAAAACATACCTATTCATGTTCAAAACTTTCTCCTACCTCTCATTTGCTGTTTTGCTTTTTATCTCTTTCTTTAATACAACCTTCCATCATCATCATCATCACCATCATCACCACCACCACCACCACCATCACAACCACCACCACCACCATCATCGACATCATCACCATCATCCATATCAAAATGTTAAAATAATTCGGTACACCTTTACTGTTCTTCATATGTTTGTTACTCCTATACGGATTACAAAGGCCAAAAGACAAATATATCGGTAAGCTTTCTCCTCTTCCATCTGCTCGAAACTTCTCCAGTCCTGCCTTCCCTCATACACTTCCTTATACAGTTTGTCTACTTTATCTTTTCCCGTCTCCTTCCTCCCTGCCTTTTCTCTGTTTGCTTCCCTTCTTCCTGAATTAATTCCTTCCTTCCTTTCCCATTTCCTTAATCCATGTACCCTCTACCGTTTCTCCTTCCTTCCTTCCTTACTTCCATCACCTTTACAACCTTGCCTTCTCTCTCTCTCTCTCTCTCTCTCTCTCTCTCTCTCTCTCTCTCTCTCTCTCTCTCTCTCTCTCTCTCTCTCTCTCTCTCTCTCTCTCTCTCTTCCTAATAACGTGTGCCTTTGTTCCATCCAATCCCCGTAATCTACTCTCAGTTTTGACATCTTCTAACACCTCGCGTCACTACTGGTACTCCCGACACACAGCTATCCTGAGCCTCTGAGCCACTTAAACAATTATCTCCTATGTGGTGTCAAAATGAGTGTCTCGGTGTGTCTAGTTCATCAAGTAGTACTTTCGCCTTGTTGTTTTGCATGATCCCGTATTTGTTGTGCTTGTATTACTGGTTTCGTAGCATACTGGTTTGTTTTCATATTGGTTGTTATTATTCACTTCAAGCTTAGATTAGTGTGTTTTCGCCTCAACCACTTTCTGAAGAAACGGTTTTATCCGTCGATCTAGTTTCCTGTCTACCATGCGAGCCTCCCCTTTTTATCTATTCAGTTTATTAGCAAATTACGTAGTTTGCTGGTCAATTATTCTATTTGCTTATTTATTTATTTATTCTATTTATTTATTATTATTTTCTATTTATCTATTTCATTATTATTATTATTTTTTTTTTTTTTTACCATCTCTAAATCATCATCCTACACAATCTTCCTACTACTTCTACACTCCACCCACAGCTTCCTCGGCTAGGATACAGGCTGGGGCACAGAACACTACATACGCTGCCTTCAACCAATCTTAATTTCAAATATGTTTGAGCGTTCGCCTTCCGCAGATATCCGCTCGGTTGGTTGCTTTTGCATTCTCTTCATCCCCAGCCACACTTCGCGGAGAAAAGACTGTTAAAAAATGCCATTTCATTCTGCAAAGGCGTGTTTCCGCGCTCTCAAGCTGTTGATCGTTAATATGCTGCCTGGAGTTATTCTTATAGAGGTCAGCCATTGAGAATCGAGTACAGCTACACGATATACAAAAAATAAAATCAGGAAATTTTTAAGCAATATTAGGTATAAGGGACGACGGATTATGCTGATGAGGGGAAGTAACATTCAGGTTTTCTTCTATATGTAGTATATGGAGAAGTACTGATATACGCGTGTGTGTACAAAGACTTCTCTCTTCAGCTCTGACATGACGAAACATGACAGTGCCTAACATATATAGCAGGGGTGATAAAACAAATTCCACAGGGTTAGTAATCAGGATACGACAAAAAAATAATGGGTTTAAGCTTGATATATTTTTAAAAGCTACACATTAGTCCCATTTCTATTATTTTTTATCATTGATAGCGAGGAATATTTGTTGAACCGTAACTGATAACCATGATATTCTGAAATAGATCCGTACCATGGGGAAGAGAGAGAGAGAGAGAGAGAGAGAGAGAGAGAGAGAGGAGAGAGAGAGAGAGAGAGAGAGAGAGAGAGAGAGAGAGAGAGAGAGAGAGAGAGAGGTGGGGGAGGGGAGACCGCATAAAATTAGCAGAGGGTCCTCGGAAAAAAACAGCATCAAAGAGCCAAATATTTACAAGGACAACAAATAGCGAAGTAACCCCTGCGGCGCGCCCATCAGCCTCACCCGCTGCACGCCGGGTTGCCTGGCCCCCACAGCCTGTTGTCTTTTCTTCGGGCGAGACACGGATGAACCAAACAACGGCGGACCGCGGAAGGTATAACGTATTCATATCCTTGAATTATTATACAGCGAATAGAAACAACATTCTCAGGATCAGCAATCAGAATAGAACAAGAAATAATGGGTTTAAGCTTGAAAAGATAGGTTTAAAAAGAGATAGAAAAGAATTGGTTCCCAAATAGTGGTAAAATGAACGGAATCGGCTCAATAATAAGGTTGTCAGTGTTGAGTTATTAGAAAGCTATAAAAGAAGATTACGCAGATTTATGGACACGGATGATAGGTGGAAATAAGTAGGTACATCTCATACAGGGACTGCCACGTATAGGCCTCATGGCTTCTTGCAGGTTCATTTTACTTCTTATGCTGTTATGTTCTTAAGCTTCTCTTGCAATTCCTCATTCGAAAATCCAATTATTCATCTGTCGCTTAAGGAGGACATGGTTTCCAGTCGCTCAGTCCTTCATCGTCTGACAAGAGAGGAAGCTCTGTTCTGCCAGCGAGTTACTCAGGCGGACAAAGGGAACAATAACCCGCCGGACTGGTTCAAGGGGTGGGGAGGAGGAGGAGGTCGGGGTTGTGCCTCGGATTATTCAGGCAGACTGAGTACACGGGGCAAGAAACTCCCCCATCCCGACCCACGTCTGGCATGCAAGTTGGAATACATGCAGCTGCAGTTTACATTCGCTCGGGGGTGACTCATGTTCGTCATGATTCATACTCGTAGTTGTCTGGCGGGTGTTGAAATTATTATTACACAATTCCCAGTGTCTATAGTTTTATACTCAGTAATGGTTGCATATTTTAGCGTTAGGTATTGGTTGTGTATCGCTTCAGCTTTTGTTGTTAGTAATGTCTGACTGTTTTTTCTCTCTCTTTTCCCATCAGAGGATAATTAGTTCCTCGAATTGTGCAAAAATAAGCTTATCGTTCCCAGATGCGGAGCTCCGCTCCAATTAGTCTTTTTTCTCTTTTTTTTTTTTTTTTTTTACAGTAAATTCCACTTTCCTGTATCTCTTCCCAGCAGTTACAGTGCTTTCTCCTTTAAATGTTCAATCACTCGTAACTACCAGCAATATTAAAGGAGGGATCTTTGGACAAGTACAGTTACCGTTGTTCAATATCCCTCTGTGCACACCTTTATTAACGCAAACTTGACGACAATGAGTCTTTAGTGTCTCTTTACATTTACAGTAAAGCACTTCAGGGACAGTCGTGATCAGAAGTCGAGTAACTGAGCTTTGCTCTTTCTCTCAATTTCTATTCCTCTGAGGGAAAAACACTTAGTACAATGGCTATCAGTGGAGAAAGGCGTTACGGTGGCACATTACTCCTGCATTCACTTCACTTTCCTTTGCCCTTTCTTTCGACCTATAGTCCTGTGAGGGAAAAAAACACTTAGCATAATAGAAATGAGTGTTGTATATTATTCGGTTACTGGCCATATTTGTATGACCCCGAATATCTGACACAGGTTAAAATGTATACCTTAAATTATTTTTGTTCAGTTATATCTTCAACATGTGTACTCTTAGTGTTGAATAGTTTGATACGTTTTACGAGATTCACATGAACCTGAGTATACGTATTCATCCTGCAAACTCATACTATCACTAACATGTTCTGACCTTTGTGTCATTCTGTATTTCCAAAGATTAAGCAGTGATGCCCAGGAGTAATTACGAAAAGAGTTGTTGAAATGGTGCCCTGTTAATCTTGCAGGATGTGGAATATATTTTTCCATATCTGTCTCTAGTAGGACATTGCCAAAACAACACAGTACTTTCGAATTTTGATCCATACACGTATATGAAACACCTCGAGTACACCGTGTCTCTGTCACTGTGTCACCATCCACTATAGTGAATGCGGCGATCCTCTTCAAGTATCGAGCCAAAGAGCTGTAATATTCACGGCCAGACATGACCATTCAGGGAATTAATTTACTTTTATGTTATGTGGGAAGTAAAGAGGTGATGACTGTGTCTCACCTGTACTGCTGCTTTAAGTGAATGTTTAATCAGGTGTGTGTGTGTGTGTGTGTGTATGTGTGTGTGTCGCGCGTTGGTGTGTACCGCCGTGGTTCAACAGTCGTCGCGTCTAGCCACAAGTCCAGGAACAACAACAATGACTACACAGATAATCAGTTAGTAATTGTTTTTAATTGAGCGGCTGAGCTGAGCCTGTGCTGGGATGCGTGAATAACGCGGGGAAGCGGCTGCCGCCTCCCCGCCCTCATCACAAATCAATATTAACTTTGCCCTTATTAGACAGATACTACTTAATTAAAAAGTTTCATATTTTTTCAAGGGGACGAAAAACAAAATTAGATTATTTCTAAAATGCATTACTTTGTAGATTTTTTTTCTCAGGAAAGTTTGTCACATGGCAATCAATACGAATCTCGGAGAAATCATATCATAATTTTTGTGGGTGTGAAGTGATTTCATATTTACGGAGGACGCGCAATAACTGCGTGGAAGCAAGCTTTGATAGGAAATTAATGTTTGTTGAAACGGTGCCACTCCACGGTGAAAGGCAAATTACCCGGGCCAGTTGGACACTATGGAGTGGCCATCTCGTGTAATGATGGAACGCCGCACACTTGGGCAGCGGCGATGAGGACCAGCAGTGGCCCGCCACTGCTGGCATCCATTAGAGCCACCTTCCGGTGAGTTCCTCGCCCTTTGCTGTGATGAGAGCCCCGCGATCCACAACCGATGGTCCGATGTAGACTGCGGAAAGCAAGCAGATCATGATGAACTTAGTTTGCATTAACAAGAAATGCAAACTTATTAGCGAAGAAAAAAAAAATCAGTGAAAAAGCACAAGGAAAAATATTGGTGAGCCTCAGTCCAGAAAAAAAAAAAAAATGTTAGTTTCCTTCGAACTGGAAATTAAAAATTCTCCTTGTGTGAACGCAATGATAGAACAGACAGATGAGTGCCACACAATAAAAAAAAAAAAAAAAGAAAGAAGGACCACAGATGTCATGTAAAAACGTGGCCTCAACTTCCTTGGAAAAGACAAATTTTCTCTGAGCACTGGAGGGCGAGCAGCTGGCAATGAGTAATAATGTATTCATTATTATATTGAATACCTACTTTACGTTTATTGTTCTTCTGAAACACCTAATACCATTACACTGCCAAATAAGAATTGAATGCACTGAGCTGTGAAATAACTAACGTGGATGTCAATCAATACGTTTCTCCCCACAGTGACACAACTCAGCAATAAAACGAACTGCTTGTTCATCTGACGCCCTCCACGTCCAGGCAGCGACGCGACAACATGGCCGCTACACTTGTAAATTCTGTCAGCCCGTCACATTTCGAGTACTGAACCTAAAATTGGTGTTACTAGGCTCACATGCAGTAAAAACATCATCTTCTGAGTGAGTAGATGGTGTTAAGTTCCACGTCACATGTTTGACAAAGAAGTAAATGGGAAGAAAGTAAGGCATCTTCTATATCCTTCATCATAGCTCTCTATCACAAGAATGTATATTGGTTCTCTGACAGATATACTTGCAACTGCCACACAAATTGCTGCTCAGCGATCAGCCCAACGTGAACAATGTCTCTCTGCGTCTAATACAATCAGGATACACACCAATAGAACAGAGACGAACTCAGGGAAGGCACAGAACGGCTTCTCCAAGGAATGGTGCAATTAAGTAGACTGAAACTCATTAGCAATGTTATGACTTATTTTCTTGAAGTTTTAAGTGTACAAAAAAGAGGCGAGGAAGTATTCAACAGACAAAAAAAAAAAAACACTGGGGAAAGAATCCGCCTGCAGCCTTTCACGATAACAGATACGAAAAATGAATAATGTCTAGTTTACCAAGTACTTTTCAGTCTTCCTTGTATGAGTTCCCAAGTGACAAACGTAGGAGGACAGCTTGAAGTCAGCAATATTCTGGCTACAGTGGCGAAAAGGTTACCAAACTCTTAACCTAGAAAACTGAAGAGAACAAAATTGAATGCAGAACAGATCTTAGAATCGGGCAGCGAAAGACACAGGAAGCATTTAGTTAGGAAATTCGGGGCATAAAACATGAAAATAACTTTAACACCACGATGAACCGAGAGACTGAAATACGGTCTTAAAGCAGAAAGACTGACGAGAATAACCACCTTTAAATTCAACCCTGTGTAAAAGTATTAGAGTGAAGGAAGTATCAGTATTGGATGTCCCTTGATAGTCTTGTCCTGCACGCGTCATAGGTCTCGTGCTGACCAGGTCCAAATATACCTGAGCAGCAAAGAGCAGAAATGAAGCACGAAAATGTGAGCGCATAAGGAAACCATCGTGAAATTCAAAGCTTTGTATTGGGAAAGGTGTGAGCAGTGCAGAGGGTGAAAAGAGGGTTGAGTTCGGTGTTAAGATTCTCACTGCTGCAGGGGAGACTGAGAAATAAGAATGTGTGAAGAGGCGGAGAAGAAAGCGAGGAAAATGTTGAGAACTGTGACTGAGGGGAAAGAGAAGTGTGGGAGTGTGAAGACGAAGACGAACAGGAAAAGGAGGATGTAGCGGAGGAGAAGGAAAAGTGAGAGAAGTTTTCAGAATTCCTTCATGACCACACAAGTCAGAGTTTGTCGATCAATGTAATGATTAGATACATGAACAGCTCAGGAGGAAGACGGAGAGCCAGACAGGTACATGGATCAATCAAAAGATGGCCATACAGTAATAAAAGGCTCGAGAGAGAGAGAGAGAGAGAGAGAGAGAGAGAGCCCGCACGCACACACACACACACACACACACACACACACACACACACACACACATTGAAAACAAAAACAAAAAAATATGAAACTTTGTCAGAAATTTTGAAGGTACAGTTTAGATAAATACAAAATAAAAAGTAAATAAATAAAAAAAACTTCCTTAACTCAAGCTCTCTCTCTCTCTCTCTCTCTCTCTCTCTCTCTCTCTCTCTCTCTCTCTCTCTCTCTCTCTCTCTCTCTCTCTCTCTCTCTCTCTCTCTCTCTCTCACTTGCACGACTAAACACCAAGTTATAAACGTGATAGATTAACTCAACAAATATACGACACGTGGGCAGAAATTTGCCACAAAGAGGTAGGTGCAGACTGGCGGTGTTCAGGCAGTACGTGGTGGTGGAGGAGCCTGGAGGGGGAAATACCTGGCTCATACTTCCCACCGACGCTGCCACTACGTGCTGGCAACTCGCCAAATTTATGCTGAAGGTACGAGGTATTCAGTGAAGCAATGTTTTACCTGCCGCGTTAAAAAGTGGGGGCTTTGAAAAGGTGGGTGCAGAGAGAGAGAGAGAGAGAGAGAGAGAGAGAGAGAGAGAGAGAGAGAGAGAGAGAGAGAGAGAGAGAGAGAGAGAGAGAAACTGAGTGACCGAGACACAGACGGATGGACGACGGACGGACGATATGATGGACAGATAGACACAAACAGACAAACATACAAGTATAGACAGACAAACAGAGAGAGAGAGAGAGAGAGAGAGAGGAGTAACGCTTTCAGATTCCATGATTCGCTGCAGATTACATTCCCATATTAATTCGAAAGGGAGTGAGTCAGTGAGCCCAGAGCACCTCGCCCCGCCTCACCTCCCCACCGCGGCTGTCTGTTGCAAAGTGGGCAATGTTTGGGGCGAAATTTCGAAGCACATCTGGCCGCGACCACCGTCCCGGCGAGGCGAGTGGCGGCTCCTGATGATCGGAACGAACTTTATGACGCGACAGATTTAGGTATCACACCGGCTGCTCCCAATACATAATTACGGGGCACAAGCCTTCCATTAGAGAGAAGTTATGTTAGCAGCGTATGTGTCATTACTAATAATATACATCATTACAAAGCAATCTACTGATGTAATGAACACTTCATGAGCTCCCCCATCAATATTTGCATACGAATATATTAAATGTCTTTGCTGAAATATTTCGTCGATATTTTTTTTCCTTTCCGAGCTTATGTAATCCGCTATTGGTAATGTTATGTACGGTTGCCTTTGGGGTGTTTATTGGATATTAATTGTGTGAATGAGTGAGAGTGAAAGAGGACTACGTGGGAGGTGGCATGAATGGGAACTGATGTGCGGTAATTTTATGAAGGTCTGTATTGGTACGTGCTTTTTGAAACGTGAAATCATATCACAGAACTCCCCAACGCTTGAAAACTAAAACCATAAATATAAGTGGGGAGCGAATATACATAATCATGAAATGCTTGTACCATTTCAAATGTGTAGAGAATACAATTCTCATCTTGTAAAGCTAATGCGAAAGAAATTTCACTTCACTTGGAGAAAATGTTAGCGCAAGTAAAAAAAAAAAGATGGTAGTAGAAAAAAATTACTTAACTAGAGAATAAGACCACATAAAGAATAGAGCATTTCAACTGACAAACATCCACAGCTGGCTCAATTATAAACTTATTAAAGGGAAAAACTACTGTCCAAGAAAATTACCTTCAATTGGAGAACTTAAGATAATCCTACGTAAAAATAATTAAAATGGGCAAAATTTACGTATTTCAGTACCTATGTAAAAAATACTACCTTTCATGTTGATAATACTATTGGTTACTGAATATTCATAACGAGCAGTCTATTCAATACGAAACAAAGGCGGCTATTTTTTTCTTTCATACAAACCTCATAATGTCCTACCGGAGGTCTGACCCAAATTAGTTTCTACGAACGTGAACTATAAACCAGACTTACTTCACTTTTATATTAACAGGTTACATAATTCAACGTACACGATACAGAGCGGAGAACGAAACATTGTGTGTCTCGACTTGAAACAAAAAAAGAAAATCAGAGCAACAAAATTCCAGATCGGATAACACGAGGGAATGAGAGAGTAAGCAGCCAGCATCAATCGGACAAATAACACAGTTAACGCTTGAAATTCACTCCGATCAGTTTACGTATGCACGAGGCAGGAATTCCATCAACTGTGAAGATCAAAAGTGCCTCGGCAATTGATGTTGTGACGGAGCACTTTTGTCCGTAAAACCTGTGTGTGTTTGTGTGTAAGGAGGAGGAGTAGCAGGAGGAGGAGGAGGAGGAGGAGGAAAATAAGAATAAGAAGAACAAGAACAAGAAGATCAAGGACAAGAAAAAGAAGGACAAGAACAAGAACACCAAGAACAACAGAAACAAGAACAAGAAGAAAGAATACAAAGGAATACAAAAGAAAACAAAGGAAGTCCAAACAACAAGAGACTTTGAGGTCCTTACTGCATTATCTGGGTAACTATCCTAAGCTACCTATTAATGGGAGAGACAGGATAGTACGAGGAAGAAGGAGAACAAGTAGAAGAACAAGAACAAGAAAGAAAAATCATCTAATACCTCTCTCTCTCTCTCTCTCTCTCTCTCTCTCTCTCTCTCTCTCTCTCTCTCTCTCTCTCTCTCTCCATTACCCACTAAGAGCAGCACAGTCCACCAGGGATAAGGAGGTGGCGCGGCGCAGGGGCATTAGTTCACGACAAGATATGCGTGTCACGCCAGATATATTGTGCACCATTATGTATTTAAAATTAGTTCAGTGTTCGTTTCCTGCCGCGTCGTAGCATCATTAAGTCACGAGCAGAGTAAATAATTCAAGGGATAATTAAAAAGGAGGGAGAAGAAGAAGAAGCAGATAAGAACGGTGACTAAGGTAAATTCTGAATTACTACCGAAAGCGACAGGCGAGTGTGATGTGCTAACAAACAATTTTAAAGAATAGCGTGTTTATTGGTGAAGAAATTATACTGAACACCCGACAGTTTTGTTATACTGCAAAGTAGGTTCTAGAGATGATAGGTAGATAGACAGATAGAAAAATAAGTAAATAGGTGATAGACAGATAGACTGATAGATCGATAGATAGACTGATAGATAGATGGATATATAGGTAGTTAAACAGATAGATAAATAAACAAATAGAGACGATAGATAGATAGATAGATAGATAAATAGATAGATAGATAGATAGATAGATAGATTGGTAGACTGATAGATAGATAGACAGATAGATAGATTGATAACTCGATAGATGGATATATAGGTAGTTAGATATACAGATAAAAAGATAGATAGATACACAGATAGAAAGAAAGGTAGATAGATAGACTGATAGATAGATTGGTATATAGGTAGTTAGACAGATAGATAGATAAAAAGATAGATAGATAGATAAGTAGTTAGGTAAAAAGGCAAACAGATAGATATATAGGTAGATGGATAGGTAGATGGATTGATAGACTGATAAATAGGCAGATAGTTAGCTCGGTAAATAAACAAAAAATAAATATATAAATAGATGGATAGATAGATAGGTAGATAAACAGATTCATAGGTAGATACATTTATTTACTGATAGATTAATAGATAAGTAGACAAATACATAGATATATAAATAGATGGATAGATAGATAAATGGGTAGGTAGATGGACTAATGGCTACATAAATAGATAAACAGATGCATACATACATACATATACAGACAGATAGATAGATAAATGATAGGTATTTGAATGTGCATGCTGTAACTCTCTCTCTCTCTCTCTCTCTCTCTCTCTCTCTCTCTCTCTCTCTCTCTCTCTCTCTCTCTCTCTCTCTCTCTCTCTCTCTCTCTCTCTCTCTCTCTCTCCTCTCTCTCTCTCGTATTCAGTTAATGAACTCACAGAAAAAGAAAATGTTGATACACGACTACAATTAATATATACATAATTAAGGCATTTCTTGTGTTACCAAGATACGATGAACAAATCCATTCCACTTGATCATTAATTTACCTTTCTTACTCAACTCCCAACTCGTTCCGTCTAACTTTATTCAACTGATGATAGAACTGCAAAAAAAAAACTTTCATCCACTTTTCTGTGACTTTGAAAAATAATGATAATACTAAAAACGTCTTTCATTTTTTTTTATCCATGTCTCAAATTTACGTCTAGTGGTAGTTATATTATTCTCAAAATATTACGTTTCTTTTATTTATTTTTTTGTGAATAGTGAAAGAATACTCTTTCCACCCAGCTTTAAAAGTAATGATAATACTAAAAATACCTCCTATTTTTATCTCTCTCAAAATTATATCTAGTGATGGCGGAATTATTCATAAAGTCTTACGTTTCCTTTTCTCTCTCATGACAAAGAAAGAAATGGAAGAATAAAAGCTAGACATACTCATTTTAGTGCTCCAAAAGTTTTCAGTGGCCAGTCATTTTTTCGCCCTCCTTCTATGACAAAGAAGAATTAGAGAAATAAAAACCGCAAATACTTCTTTTAGTCTCCCCAAAGTTTCAGTTGCATTCATTCTCTCCCTCCCTCTGAAACCGTTTCCCTTTTTCTAGTTTACCATGTGTCAGTCTTTACCTATCTCATTTGACGATATGACGGAGGTCCACACGATACTCCCATCTTAAGTTTCTTCTCAGCTCAGTCGCCACCCACACTCTCCTCTCCTCATTTTCTCCCGCCTCATTATAAGTCTCATGAGCTTCGTAGAACGTTCCTCTTACTCATCGCTTCTCACGTCGCATAAAACTTCTCTCATTTGTACGGTAAGAAGGATGAATATTCTTTCCCTTTAGTGCACAAGAATAAAAAAAAACATAATTATAAACATCTACCATGTATCTTCTTTCTCCTCAGGTCTCTCCTCTCTCTCTCTCTCTCTCTCTCTCTCTCTCTCTCTCTCTCTCTCTCTCTCTCTCTCTCTCTCTCTCTCTCTCTCTCTCTCTCTCACACACACACACACACACACACACACACACACACACACACACACACACACACACACACGGGTCGTTAGTTTCGCGATACTTTTACGCCTTTCTGGTCCCAACATTTCCTTGCCTCCAGTATTTTTAGTAGATTATCGTCTTTTTTATTGCATGTTGACTTTAGTGCAAGTGAACGTGTGTGTGTGTGTGTGTGTGTGTGTGTGTGTGTGTGTGTGTGTGTTTAGGCAGGAATCTTTACATCATCGGCTCGTATTCCAAACGTTCTGGCGTTTCATCTGGACTACAACTAACACGTTCTAGTCTAGTGGAAATTATAGGGCTTTTTCGAAGTTGTTTTAATGATTCCTGCGATAATCAAACATAACCTCTGTGCTTTTAATATTGGAAAACATCCTGAGAACCCGACTTATCATCTCCGTGGCCTTTGAAAGTAGTCCTAATGAAAGCTCAAAGCGTTAAGGAACACGGACCATAATCATATTAACTAAACTTGTGCAAAGAAGTAATATCCATTGAGCCAACACTCGTTCAGTGCAAACTGCCTCTATCCCTTCCCGTTGACGTTTTCAACACGCCGTGATACCAATATCGCATCACGTAAGATCAATGGCTTTAATTATCGAGAAGTCAGGCTAGCGAGCGGATGAGTCAATTGGCTCAGATCTTGGAGCAGCCCGCGGCGGGAAGCGCGTAAAGCTGCAGGTCTGGTCTGGCGGGCCCGTGTGAAGGGCGCGGCCCGCTGGTTTTGCTTCAAATAGGTGGGAATGCGTACCTCGTCTTTCTTTTTTTTATTTTCTTTTTTCTTTTTTTTCAGTCTGATAGTCACAATTTTGCAAAGTTTTGGATACAAGTACAAATTATGAGGTATCATTTCAATACCTTTCTTTATATATTATGAGTATGATGTTAATTTACTACGGTCAGAAATATAAATGATAAAGTAGCATTTCATTTCTCAGCTTGTAACCCGTTGCTGTACGTGTTCGCTGTTCTGGATGAGCCTTCACTACATTCCCTTAAATAATAGTGCATTTATATACTGACATGTTATTAATATTAATGTATATTTCATGGATGTCATACCAGAGCACCATATTGTAACACTTCTCATGAAACTTGTATGTATTTTTCCGCATGTGAGGCGACGCCCGAGGAAAAGTAAAAAAAATGCAGGATGATAATTGAATAAAATAACGAAAGACATAAAAAGAATAACAAGGCTCGGGATTTTTTCGTTTTTATTTCTGTACGGTGAACTGTGCTGGGCGGAGGAAAATAAAATTGTCGTGACGTGCGAGTGGCATCTGGAGGCAGAGAGGGAGGGAGGGAGGGAGGAGAGAGATGGGCAGCACAGAAAACTTTAATGTGAATGGGAGACTATAATACAAATAGGGCTATCGTTATATCACATTTTCATATAATAAAAATAACAAGGAATATATAACTTTCGTTCCCGGTGTTATAATTTCTTCTTTGAGTTTCTGAAGACGGATGAAATAATATGCAAATTTACGATATAATTTCGTAACACAACAATGATATCACAATAAGTTATTGTGTAGTAGCACTAACAACTTGATTACCGACAGCATTTTATTCATCTACCACTCTATTTGAAAATCAATTCCTTCCTACTTTCTCGTTCCATCGCGATTATTGACCCTGAGAAATTCATGTGTAAGATATTTTTCCTAATTTATTCGTATACCTCAAGTTCATTTTTGCTAACCTAACTGTACCCTAAATACATTTTTGCTAACCTCTTCGTGCCTGAAATTCATTTTTGCTCAATAAAATCGTGTAAGATTACTCAGACAAAGCAACACACTTTCGCTATAAGTCAAAGAGCTAAAAACTCATAATTTTCTCTTCCTTCCCTTACATTCCCACTAAATTTTATATACCAGTAATTATTATACCTATCCTCTACTCCCTCACCTGTCTCAGATACCTGC
This sequence comes from Scylla paramamosain, assembly GCF_035594125.1. Lineage (NCBI taxonomy): Eukaryota > Metazoa > Arthropoda > Malacostraca > Decapoda > Portunidae > Scylla > Scylla paramamosain. Next base: position 16,222,992 of record NC_087152.1, read on the forward strand.
AGTAAATCATGTCTACTTGCTAATTTGTCATGATTTGCGCACCGATCATCTGCAAGTCTGGCTTACTCTAAATCCCAAAGAGTGCATAAATTGTGCGCTGGAAGATTAGAGTTTTAAGTGAATGATATGAGGTTTTTACTCTTACAGTGCGGGGGAAGTTTGGTTAATCGGACAGGAAATGTTTTCTACACACACACACACACACACACATAATGTTCTTAGATCACATCTCTTCTACATCACAATTTGCGTTGACGTGTGTGTGTGTGTGTGTGTGTGTGTGTGTGTGCGTGTGTGTGTGTGGCGCAGAGGTATAGTCTTAAGCTAACTACTACTTCGTAAGCTAACAGATTCATCACCACGCATTCAAATCCTTCTCAATCATTCACTACTTCGATTTGTACGCGCGTGTGCCCGTGAGTATGTTCGTGTATGTGCTTGAGCGTGTGACATAAACTACCACAAAGCTATGGGTCAAACAAACTTCCTCTCTCTTTCTTTCTCCTTACCTCTGTCTACCCCTGCTCTTCCACCTCTGCCTACCCCTCCTCTTCACAGCATAAAAATACCCTATCCCTCACTTAACACACCAGCACCACGCCTCCTCACCACTTCCTCCTCTTGGACGGTCAAACTCGCCCTGGTCGCCCCACTGCTGATCCGGGAAGGTTAATCGGGTACTCAGTTACCTGCCACCACTTACCCTTGGCGGAGGAGGCTCTCTCGCGGCCCCCTTCAGTACCTTAGTGATAGTCTCATATACTTCCCGCACACCCTTAAGGCCAATGCTGCCTCGTATCGTTACGTACTTAAAAGCCTCGCATTTGGAGTTGATGCATTGTAATTACCGAAAGAGAGAGAGAGAGAGAGAGAGAGAGAGAGAGAGAGAGAGAGAGAGAGAGAGAGAGAGAGAGAGAGAGAGAGTGTTATGCCTCTATGTACGTACACTTTAGTATTATTCATAAAGTGTAGAGAAAACATATTCCGGATGTAGGAAACTGCAGTGTGGAAAAAGAATTCCAGCATAAATTTCCCTTACGCTCTCTGAAATCTGGTTTGCGTCTTTACTCCCTTCAATTAGTGTCAACCGTATGACTTACGAGCGAAGATTTTGATGAGATGTAGAAGTAGCAGAGAGAGAGAAAGAAAGAGGGAGAGAGAGAGAGAGAGAGAGAGAGAGAGAGAGAGAGAGAGAGAGAGAGAGAGAGAGAGAGAGAGAGAGAGAGAGAGAGGTGAAGAGTATATGTAAACTGCAGTCTGGCCTTCATGTCTCTCTTGTGTGTTCCCCAATCACCCGCTGCTAACATAACAAGGACGCCGTAATCAGATACACTATAATCTCTCTCTCTCTCTCTCTCTCTCTCTCTCTCTCTCTCTCTCTCTCTCTCTCTCTCTCTCTCTCTTACCTCCACACGCTAAGCTGTGTCAAGCAAAAGGACAGTGGAAGCATCGACTCACGAACGGGTCGAGCTACAAACTGGTCCCTAAGTCGCTGGAATACCGATGGTCGCAGCGTTTAATAAAGACGGAAAGTTCCCCAGCAGAGAGAGAGACACACTGGCAGCAGGAGCGTATGAAAAAAAAAAAGAGAAATGCTGAAAAGGCAGCTCAGGATTAAGAGAAGACTGTATTGCTTGACCAGCTTTAAACTGCTTCTCTCAGTCACAGCTGCCGCACAGGATGCTCCTCACAGACTTTTTCTTGGTCCTCTCACGTGGGTTCAATTTTTACAGGGAAGACTGTGAAGCGCCGCTGTGAAGATGCTGTTAGCTGGTCAGTTACTCTAAAAATGTCCTCGTCTATACGAGGACTTGAAAGACTGACTTGAGATACTTTCTTTGTCAATTTGCTGAAATCTAATATCGCTGGTTTGCAAAGTCTGGTATCGAATGGGGAGTTCTAATGTTCTAAGTTCAATAAAATGTAGAGGCAATGAGTGAACGTGATGATGAACGTGAGTGTAAGGGACGTGGTATGATGAGCGAAATATTGCAAAGATGTGGCTTTAGCATACAAGATATTCTACTAGATCCTTAATTCATTATAAGAATGTCTACTAAAAGGCTATAATGAAATAATTAATGAAATAATCTTTCTGCCTCTAATAAGCCAAACTAGGGCATATGAAGTATCATGAATCAACAATAATCTCTATAACATTTGAAAATAGTTCTCACAGGAGCTTAAAGCGTTTCAAAATACAGAAGTGTTTCAAAGAATTCCCAAATCTGAATTGACTAGTATTCCTTTTCTTTTTTGAGAGATGAATTTGTGTTTACCCTTGAGTTTTTTTTTTTTTCTCTCTTGTGTATAAAAACAACAACAGTAATGAATATAAATGTCGAGGATAACAAAAACTCTTGGACAGTTGACGTGACAAGTGACCACGAGTGCCCCGCCGTAGCCAAGACGATATTCCTTCCATCACTGGACTCTCTGGAGCCGTGCCTAGGACTACTATGGCTGCGTCAAGGTTCTTTGTATGGCTGGTGGAGGGGACGCGCCATAACTACGGGCATCGCGGGGAGATTCGACCCAGTATCGCTCGCAAGCGCCCTTAGTCTGCACAGTACTTTATCATTACACATATCTATACTTTCTGCATAATTCTATAGAAGGTGTTGTATTACGACTATTTGATTTACTGCTTAAAATATGATACCAAATATACTAATAAACAGTTTGTGCATTTTCTCATCAAAACCACACTTGCTGAACGGTTATCCAAGTGTTGCATAACGATTTCCTCATTTACAGCCTAAAATACGACATCTGAAATATTAATAAACAGTCTGTTCATTACTCTATCAATACAAATATACTTACTGCAGAAAGGGCCCCCACATAGGGCGGGAAAAGGGCAGTTCTGGAGGCCCGTGACAGCAGCTTAAATTACTTAATTGGTTTTTATCAGCGTGTTAAGTCAGGGGCGGACGCTTAACATGAGTGACGAGGTCTGAAACGGTGTTGCTCGGGTCCTGACTGCAAAGTTACCGAAGTACTGCATAACGATTATTTTATTCAGAGCCTAAAATAGACACCAAGAAAATCTTACATATACACTTCATCTGTGTTTTTCAATCCGCAACTGTACATGAGAGAATGGACAATATGTCCATTCTCATTAGTTAGCAAAAGGCTAACTAATTGCGCTAGTTCATGATGCCCAGCGGCCATATTTGTTTACTTACAAGACCACTCCCTCATATTATAAAGCAGATCCCGGAGAGCTTCTTAAAATCTATCCTTACGCCCCCTTTTCTATCATTTAAAATATCACATCATCAAAACTAAGAAACAGTAATCGTGAAACAGTCAGCTGATGCACTTAAAAACACAAGTAGATGTAAATATAGCTAAACATGACTTTTAAGGCAGTACTCTTAACACTTCACACCTCTTAACAAATATTAATGCCTCTGAGATCTATACTACAAATAATAATATACCCACATTACCTTGAACGCGTCTTGCAGGGTGATATTTCCTGCGTTTGCACATCACAACACAAACAACAAGAGACTGCACCCCGTGAGTGGAGTGAGATGCCGCCCACTGCTACACAGGGTTCCAATATTATTTTGTTCCTCGGCTTTAACTGGTAATCACTGGCTTGTTCTGATTGTCTATTTACGGGATACATATATAAAGGAGAATAGTAATAGCATATATTATTGCCGTCTAGGGAGAAAGGGGGTAAACAGGAACATTTACTCATTGATTTTCTCCTTTTTTAATCGTCTGGAACGAAAACGTGACACCGAACAGAATACGTAACTTAGAACATGGAAAACGAGTTCTTGTTACAGTAGACTAACTTATCTTGCTATGACAGAACGTTAGCATTTCACTTCTTGCTGGCTACACAAGCTTGACTACATATGTTCTACCGTGAGTACACTGATTAAATTCTATCGATAAATTACCTAGAATGAAAATTAATTTCCAGCAGAAAAAAAAAAAAAAATGTGAACAGCGCTTGTGAGTCCTGTCGTGTGTTTGTTTTACTAGAGACAGCCTCCTCGCCCCAGACTTCCATCCCTGTGTGTGGAAGCGGCTCTTGTTCTGACGCTCCGGTCATTCCCATCCTTCAAGCAAAGATAATGGTGAGGGGCAGTCTTCCTTTACTTTTACGGCAGATATAACTAACGGCCATTCCTGCGACTAAAGCCCTTCGCTGTCGGTTTTTGCTCTTTTTTCTTACTTTATTTTCCACGTACTGTATTTCATATTTCATCCTGAGTTTTGATAGAGGTGGAATAACAACTTTTGAATAACGCTTCGATATGGGTACCGTGTGAGCCAGTCTAACGGATAAAGCTGTCGATTTTATCTCTTTTTCGACCTTATTTCCCACGCATTGTATTTCATCCTGAGTTTTGATGGACGTGGAAGAATGAAATCTTGAGTAAACGCTTCGGAATACCATTATGATATGGAGTGTGTTAACCATTCTTGCGGTTGAAAGTGTTGATATCTTCCCTCTTTCTCTCTTTTTCAACCTTATTTCCCACGTTCTGTATCTTGAATTTTGATGGACGTGAAAGAATTACTTTTTTGATAAACGCTTCGGAACATCATCATGACTGGAAGTATCTGATTCATTCTTACAAGAAAAGTCATTCGCTGTCAGTTTTCTCTCTCTCTTTTTTTTTTTTAGCTATATTTCCCACATACTGTATTACTATATCCTGAGCTCTGATGGACGTGAAATAATGACCTCCTAAATAAACGCTCCCGACCACCATCACAATATGGAGTGTAACTAATCATGCTCCCCCAATGATACATAACAGTTCCTGAGTCATAAAGTAATAACGTGCGTGCATCATTTCTTATTAAGATTGTTTATTATCCTCGTCATGAACATTTAGCCACTGAATTCTTCTGTCAAACTCAGCAATACTTGGAAGTATAACGCATAAGTTTGTAGGAACTGTAACAGCCAAAAAGTGTTTCAGAAAATGTGGGAGGTACAGCTGCGTTTCTCAAGTCGAAATGGAGCGTGGCAGATTTATTAAGATTGATTCACATTCAGTACTATAGGCAATTCCCAAACTCCATAAAATTAGCAACTCATAGCGAATAAAGTTAAAATTAGAGTGAATATTTGCTCAATGATAACCTTAATTAAGCCCTTTGCTATTAGAAAAATAAATCATTGTAAACTAGACACTAATTATGTACAGAAATTTAACAGTAAAACTTATATAGGAAAGACACGATTATTTATGTCACCAATTATTAGCGAATAAAGTTAAAATTGAAGTAAATATAAGCCTAATGATAAAATTAAAACCTTTCTTAAAAAAAAAATCCTAAACCTACCAAACTCAAACTTAATCTAGAAAGAGTTTGCAGCAAAAATATATAAGAAAGACACGGTTCTAATACTCCCACATACACGCCTGAACGCCTCACCCTAGGCATCCCGCCGCGCGTCCCTCTGTAACGCGCCAAGTAGAGCAATGAATGGTGAAAGCCTCCAAAGTACTAAATCCCTCGCAGGCACCGAACAAGGGCAGCGCGCGGTTCTGTGTGCCACGCGGGCCACTCAGGAATGGTGCATCGGGGAGCCACTTGTGCCGTCTGCCTGGAAGCTCCGCGCCCTCCTCGCCTGCTCCTGTATTGATCGAGTCTTCACAACACTCGCCTGGCATAAACAGTGGTGGATTAATGAGGCATCGGTAAAAGTCCTTTCAATGTATACACTGATAATATACGAGGGGAAAATCAGCGATATTAATTCATACACTTTTCCCTCCTGCCGCTATAATGTTTCCTGCTGCCTTCACCTCGCCACTCCTCGCCTCCTCCCGCCACCTCCCAACTCATCCGGCAAGTCGTGATTTATCTTCTGAATATACATATATATATATTATCTTCCTTCCCTTCCCCACGTGTCTGCGTCCGTACCACCTGCACCCTTCCTTTCCCATTCCCTCCCTTCCCTTCCCTTCGCTTCTCTTCCCTTCACTATCCATGCACTTCCGCTCCAACCGCCTTTAACCTCCTCGTCTTGTTGCTTCTTCTGCTCCCACCCTCACTCTCGCCACCTACTCGACTGGCTCTTGTAGGATCTCGTCTCCCCATTTTGCAGTGCTCCAACTCTTCACTTCTCAGCACGCTTTCTCTTTTTTCTCCTTTTTCATCTCTCTCTCTCTCTCTCTCTCTCTCTCTCTCTCTCTCTCTCTCTCTCTCTCTCTCTCTCTCTCTCTCTCTCTCTCTCTGTCTCTCATATTCCTCAGCGCGCTCGTCTGTTCTCTTCTACCTTTCTCATAACTTTTCGACCTCACACGATTTTCCTCCTTATCCCTCTCCTCCTCGTCCTCCTTCTGCTTCTCGTAAGTTTCAGAGATGGCCATGGCAGACTGCTGGGTTGAAAAAGTCACTTGTGAAATACGACTCAAGTGTCAATGGTTGCCAAGACAGAACACCACGAAAAAGAACGGTTTTATACTCTCTCTCTCTCTCTGATTCCAACACAGTCCAAGAGTACATTGTATAAGTCAGACAAAAGACACACCGTTATTTTCCTCTCTCTCTCTCTCTCTCTCTCTCTCTCTCTCTCTCTCTCTCTCTCTCTCTCTCTCTCTCTCTCTCTCTCTCTCTCTCTCTCTCTCTCTCTCTCTCTCTCTCTTTCCGTCCCTTCAAGATTTTATGGGAGAGACAATTAGCAGGTTTCTCTTTTTTTTTTTTTTCTAAGTTTGTCTTCCTCCCTTGAGAAAATACAGTACCTTACAATAGCATAGCATTCTTTCAACACCAAAACCAGACGGGTCTCTCTCTGTGTCGTTACTCTCAGCATATACGTAGACATCGTGGCCGGCCCTTGACGAAAATTGTAAGCCATCAGAACCGCAGTTGACCCAAGACCTAATCAGTTCCTGTCTACTACTACTGGCGATGAATTGGTTGCCTTTAAGCTATATATATATATATATATATATATATATATATATATATATATATATATATATATATATATATATATATATATATATATATATATATATATATATATATATATATATATATATATATATATATATATATATATATATATATGTAAGACCCTGAACCAATTCACTTGTATGTTGTATGAAGTTGAATATAGTGTTTGGTGCTGAACATTGTGAAATAATAAATATCCTATTGGGACTGGCACCTCAATGGGCCTATTTTTTCGCTCTTTTTGTTGTCCTTGGCCAGCACTCTTCTTGCATAAAACATAAACAAAATAAATAAAAAAAAATCCGCCCCTGCATTCACCAATTAATAAAACACCAATATCCACATTCTCACCGCATAAAAAGAGGATGTGATGATAAGATAAGATAAAAACGGTTGGTTGGTATTAAAGGAACTGAACGCATATTTCAACCAGATGGCACCACTGCTATCACATCTATCTCTGAAGCTGAACTCTTCGCTCTTTCAACCAGATGGCACCACTGCTATCACATCCTTCCTACATAGAAAAATAAATAAATAAATAAATAAAATAAATAAACAAATATCTTATCATGCCACAATAAAGTACCGTGTGAGAAGGTGTGTTTTCAGTCACACATGGAAAGAACGCACCTGCAGCTATGTACGAATCATAATGAGCAGCAATTCTTAATACATTACGATACAAATAAGATGTAAATATCTGAGAATATTTACATGCATGTATAACCACTCTTATTTTTTCCTAATAACTGACATTCGCAAACACATACGCATTCATAGATCACTAAATTTTCTAGTGTAGATACAAAAGCCATCAGAGAGAGAGAGAGAGAGAGAGAGAGAGAGAGAGAGAGAGAGAGAGAGAGAGAGAGAGAGAGAGAGAGAGAGAGAGAGAGAGAGAGAGAAAAAATGTGTGTGTGTGTGTGTGTGTGTGTGTGTGTGTGTGTGTGTGTGTATGTGTGTGTGTGTGTGTGTGTGTGTGTGTGTGTGTGTGTGTATGTATGTATGTATGTATATAGTATGTATAAAGCGGAAAATTACTTACCTACGCTGTATACCACGCCACACGAGGAAGGAAACATCGTCCAACTTCCAAGAAATGTTTAGTTTAAAGCGAATCTTATTAGTTGACGTCTGCCGTAATGAGGTTATTACTCAGCGGTGGATATACGAGTACTCACTCTCTACTCCGCGCGAAGCAGAGTGCCTTGGGGTGAGGTAATGTACGCATCCCGGTAAGATACAAACTGCAGGCCAAGAGAGACGTATATTTTCACGGTCAAGGGGAGAACAGAGTCTGGCTCTTACTTCACCCGCCTGCTTCTCACTCTCCCTACCTCGTGCTGAATGTGAGCTTCTGCTGATGCGTCTGTTACGTGGATAAGTAGGATATTTTCTATGGTTTGGTATACGTATTATGGTTGAGTTGTATGTACTGTGAATAGATAGACATGTAGGTGGGTAGCTAGGTAGGTAGGTAGATAGGAAGGTAGCTAGTGGCTAGGTAGTTAAATAGATAAAAAAAAAAAAGTAACCGGAATAATTGGGAGCTTATACAGTAAAATCCCTCTTATCCGGCATCAATGGGACCGCCAACATGCTGGATACTTGAATATCACCGGATACTTGAATAGAAGTGAAATTATGTCCGCAATCACCACCCTACACTCACGCATCTTACCATAACAAAGATCAGCTGATTTTAATCAGCAGCTGATCTGATCAGCTGCTTAAGTGTAAGCACAAGACGCTTCCTCTTTTCTACAACTTTAGGCATGATGAAGGCGTCAGGCGATAAACAGTGCACACGCGGGACTGAGTCACTGAGTAAACACAGTGCAGTGGGCCGCGGGTGGCGCGAAGCAGTGCGCTCTGGTGGCGAGGGGACAAAGTATGCCTCGCGCGGGAATTTTAATTTATTTTATGAGTACACATTGATTTTTTATTGATTTTAAGGCTCGGGGAAAAATGTGCCGGATACTTGAAGCTGCCGGATACTCGAATGCCGGATGAGAGGGCTTTTACTGTAATATGTAAATCAATGCAATAACATCACAGACTTCCAAACATTAACAAGAAAAATAGATTTCACATACGACCAAATAAGGATATACTCGTATTATGGTGGATTCTACATCTACATACACACAGCAGTTCATATACAGAAAACCACACGTATATGACACGCATTACACAATATTCACTGCATGATTAACCCTTTTCATTCCTGGACTTTTTTTTTTTCATAATCAATTACAAAATTTTTCACTCGTACAATTTGCATTAAAGTCTTCTAACTAATACCATAACCTAAAAATAAGTAAATAAGAATTTCAAAAAAATAAATAAAAGACAAAATGATCTTAATGTCTCTTTCTTTGTGTTTAGACAAATACTTTTTACAGTGCTTGGAAGATTAACAAAGAACAGCTATAGCAATGGAATGCTTAAAGAGAACGATAAAGTACAAACAGCAGGTGGTCTTACAGTCCGTATTCTGAAACGCTTTGCTCTCTCCTCACTACTATTTTCAAAGGCCACAGAGATGATTAGCTGGGTTCTGAAGAGTGTTTTTTTCTCTTATGAATATAGAAATCGTGTCAATTTGCCCCTATAATTGTAAAACCATCCTTAAAAATCCATGTAACTTTAGCTAGAGCCTTTTAATCCTTTCACTGCGATACGAATCAGTTAACAGCACCAGAAGTAATGCATGGAATCTGTATAAGCATCTACAAGAAAGTAGGGGATTAAAAAAAAGTAGATTTTGTAATTTCTACGCAGTTTAAAGATTGGAGTTGGCTATAGAACAAGTAAAGATGTCTCAGACTGATTAGTGATGAAGGAAAGATGTAACAAATAGCTGTCAAAGGGTTAAAAGTAGTCGAGGTGCGGCGTAGAAGCGCTTCATAATATGATCTTTGCGCTGCTGAGTTACTGTGGGGTAACTCCGGTGTGCATTTCTATCCAGTCAAGGAAATGAAAGACGCGAGTGAAGGCGATAGGATAGCCTGCGTCGCACCCTACTGACGAGCCGAAGGAGCTGATGCCGTAAGTATTTCCAGCGTTTTGCAGGGGAGCGCCAGAATCAACCTGAAAAAAAAGAATGGATGGATTTTTTGCAATACCATCATCATTCTGTCTTGAAGTCTTTCTTTTGTCTTGCGTTGCTGGCCACATGCATAAACAATGGCACGTTCAAGTGAATAGTGGTGGTCAGAAATCGAGTATAACCTCCTGTATTCACTTCAACTGTGTTTTATTTCTTTCCTTCAAATTTAAATTCTCTGGTCAGCTGAGAGTCTCCTTACAAGATAAGGAATTTTCTACTTAGATCAATGGACTCAAGATAAAGAAAATGCCAAACATAGTAAAACAGAGTGTGGAGTGTTACTCGATTATTGACTTTGATTATACAGAAGTTTTATCATACTGATGAACGTCTTACCTGACAGTCTCCTTGACTAGAGAGTTTCTTAACACAGACCACCGAGTCATTAATAAAGCCAAAGATGCTCTTACACTCGGTATTGCTAAGTACCTCGGCTTGCACATCAGAAACTGTAGTTATTTCAGAACGGAGAGTTATGTTAGTATCTATAAAGTGCAGATAATGTTATTCAAGATACATTTCACTCTTCATTATGAAGTGAAGGTTTGTTTTACCTGCAAATGGAGCGCTCCAGTTCGGGACATGCATTATGTCGCCTGCTGCCAGATCTTCGCTTGGCAGACCCACACTGCCAATGAATTCTGGTGCATGAAATCGAACGAAACATTTTATTTCCCAAGCTTCAGAAAAGTTGTTCGTATTCTGATAAAAATTGAATGTTTTACGCTGAATATTTTCTACAAAGGAAAAATTTTCTGTAAGTCAAAACCAACATGCCTTAGATAAAAGAAAATACAAAAGTTTATATTAAAGTAAGAATAAAGCATTTAATCACTATGAAATTACTTGTTGAATCACCAAATAACGTTATAAGATAAAAATAATCATCCTAAGAGAGAGAGAGAGATACGTCCTAACCGTTGAAGTCGACGGGCTGGGGCAGTTTGACCAGAGCGATGTCGTTTGAAAGAGTGAAACTGTTCCAGTTCTCGTGAACAAGAAAGTCTTGTGAAGTCATTGTCATTTCACTTGCTTGGTTTGCCCACGCGCCCATTACAATTTCGGCGAAACTCGCACTGTAAGGCACAATTGGTGAGAAGAAAGACCCTTTATCAACATTAAAGTTTATATGAGTTGTCATCTTAGCAATCTGAATATTAAAGACACACACACACACACACACACACACACACACACACACACACACACACACACACACACACCATCTGAAATTAATATAAAAAATAATTTATTATATTGCGTATTCTTGGTAAGCTGTTTTCTATTTAATTTTCTAATCATTAATTATCAATTATTAATCCATCATTAATTATTGAGTTAACTGTTAGAGTATTTACCCATCAAATACCTCCTTATGATCAAGTGAATTAGTTTGCTCATGATGTTATAAGCTCAGATTTTGGTGCAAGGTAAAGAAATAATCTTTAATGACGTGACATGACACAGTGTTACTAGATGTATCAGAAATGTTTGCAGTACTAACCCGTCCATGCAATGCGCGGCGGTCAGCACCCACTCGTTGGAGATGAGGGAGCCGCTGCAGATGTACATGTTATCGATGAAGAGAATCACCAGGTGGGGCCACGAGTCGATCGTCGCCTGCTTCACCCATTGCGACTCTAGGTTTCCTTCACGGCCCGAGAGAAACGTTGATCAAAATACACGTGATGAAAATACATGCCATGTATTCACCCGTGCACAAGATCTTATACACAAAATTAGATCATAATATTAATGAGTAAAAAATAAAGAAGGAAAGTAAGAAAAAATGGGAAAAATAAGATTTATTCCCAAGAAGAGTCGTGACAGGCATAACGTACCTGAGGGCCTGAAAGAGTCCACAGGAGAACGAACTGGCATGCGAGACGGCCAGCGCCACGGCTCCCCTGCTGCGGAGATGCCATTCTGAAATATAATTTTTGGCGAATTTATCTGCCATTATTCAGTCAGAAATTAGTTTTGTTGTTGTCAACTCATACTTAGTTTTGTTGTTATCAACTCTTACATTCCTTGAAATATTTTTTTTCTTCTTTCACACGAGAAATTCATGTGAAATTGTGACATAACAAAAAAATTGAGGCTTCAGTTGTCATGAAAGTTAATTATCACCAACAAAAGTCAACATTGGAGGAACTGAAGATCAACCACCTATTTCTCTGCTAATTCTCATGGCCATGGAAATGGTAATGGTTTGACGTGATGAGTTCGTTTTAAGATCAACACATGCGACAGCAGCGTGTGTCTACACCACTAACGAATTACTTCCCCACAGTGGTGTGGAAAAAGAGGCACTTGATGCAGGTGATGACTTACAAAGAGGGCAAAGCAGAGAAGAAGAGTGATCCTCCCTGGCATGGTAGTGATAGAGGTCTTATCGCGCTCCTCCACTGTAATTATATAGGCGAGAAAGCCAGAGAGAGAGAGAGAGAGAGAGAGAGAGAGAGAGAGAGAGAGAGAGAGTTTTCCCTGAGACATAACAGCCGACAATTTTTTTTTATTTTCCGTGTTTAGGCTTCATGGTTTACAGGCTTACAGTGACATCAGGCTTAAGACATTCCACACACACACACACACACACACACACACACACACATACACACAAGATCTAGGTAGGTGCTTAACTTTATCTCTTTATCTCGCAGTTGCCCATAAACACACACACACACACACACACACACACACACACACACACACACACTCTTATCATGACCATACACACGACACACACCTACAAGACTTTTTTGATACATGGACCGCACCAGCATCGCAACCGTAGAACCTCTGACCCCAAAGCAGCATGCCATTCGTAAAACCTTTCGTCTCAAAATCCGTACGCGTCACGCACCCACACCGTCTGTCCGCGTCGCGTCCGCACGGTAAGCTTTCAGTAAATTGTTTCATGGCTTCCGTCTGGCTCCTGCACAAAATTCAGGCGCCGTCATTTGCTGGCCTCGTATACTTGCCTGCCTGGCCTCAACCTTAACAGAATTTATATATATATATATATATATATATATATATATATATATATATATATATATATATATATATATATATATATATATATATATATATATATATATATATATATATATATATATATATATATATATATATATATATATATATATATATATATATATATATATATATATATATATATATATATATATATATATATATATATATATATATTTTTTTTTTTTTTTTTTTTTTTTTTTCTGTTTCCCTTCGCAGAAGGCCGTGTAAACATCCGGACAGTGTTCCATCCTTCGTCAGTATAAATGTATTGTATGAAACTTACGTAGATGGAGCAGAGGAAACATTATGAGATCCAAGTTATTTTTTTTTTCCTAGTTCCTGTTTCCCCTACGGAGTGTTACACGAGTATATGACATCATGAATACTATAATGGGAAATCTTTCCTGACAAACAAGCTACAGCGATGGACCCAAGCAGCTTTCCTCAGGACCTGCAGTACGCGGAGGAAGGCAGTGGAGTGAAGGGAGTACAAAGAAAAAGAGAGAGAGAGAGAGAGAGAGAGAGAGAGAGAGAGAGAGAGAGAGAGAGAGAGAGAGAGAGAGAGAGAGAGAGAGAGAGAGAGAGAGAGAGAGAGAGAGAGAGAGAGAGAGAGAGAGAGAGAGAGAGAGAGAGAGAGAGAGAGAGAGAGAGAGAGAGAGATAGTAGACATCACTTTGTACTCGTTCATTCATCATTTTTTTACATAAGAGGAGTATTGGCCAATGGCAGCAACAAAAAAAAAAAAAATAATATATATATATATATATATATATATATATATATATATATATATATATATATATATATATATATATATATATATATATATATATATATATATATATATATATATATATATATATATATATATGTATTTATATTATGTAGGAGAAACACTGGCCAAGAGCAACAAAAATCCAACTAAAAAAAAAAAAAAAGTCCACTGAGATGCCAACCCCATAAATGGGTCCAAAGCGGTAGTCAAAAATTGAAGGACAAGTGTCTTGAAACCTCCCTTTTGAAGGAATTCAAGTCATAGGAAGGTGCAAATACAGAAATAGGCAGGGAGTTCCAGAGTTTACCAGAGAAAAGGATGAATGATTGAAAATACTAGTTAACTCTTGCGCTAGAGAAGTGGAGAGAACAGGGGTGAGAGAAAGAAGAAAGTCTTGTGCAGGGGGCAGCAGGAGGAGGGGAGGCATGCAATTAGCAAGATTAGAAGAGCAGTTAGAATGAAAATAGCAGTAGAAGACAGCTAGAGATGCAACATTGCGGCGGTGAGAGAGAGGCTGAGGACAGTCAGTTAGAAGAGAGGAGCTGATGAGACGAAAAGCTTTTGATTCCACCCTGTCTAGAAGAGCGGTATGAGTGGAACCCCGCAGACATTTGAAGCATACTCCATGCATGGACGGACAAGGCCATTGTAAAGAGTTAGCAGCTGGGGGGATGAGAAAAACTGGCGGAGACGTCTCAGAACACCTAACTTCATAGAAGCTGTTTTAGCTAGAGATGAGATGTGAAGTTTCCACTTCAGATTATAAGTAAAGGACAGACCGAGAATGTTCAGTGTAGAAGAGGTGAACAGTTGAGTGTCATTGAAGAAGAGGGGATAGTTGTCTGGAAGGTTGTGTCGAGTTGATAGATGGAGGAATTGAGTTTTTGAGGGATTAAACAATACTAAGTTTGCTCTGCCTCAATCAGAAATTTTAGAAAGATCAGAAGTCAGGCGTTCTGTGGCTTCCCTGCGTGTGAAATATTTACTTCCTGAAGTGTTGGACGTCTATGGAAAGACGTGAAATAGTGCAGGGTGGTATCATCAGCGTAGGAGTGGATAGGAAAAGAAGTCTGGTTTAGAAGGTCATTGATGAATAACAATAAGAGAGGGGGTGACAGGACAGAATCCTGAGGAACACCACTCTTAGTAGATTTAGGAGAAAAACAGTGACCGTCTACCACAGCAGCAATAGAACGGTCAGAAAGGAAACTTGAGATGAAGTTACAGAGAGAAGGATAGAAGCCGTAGAAGGGTAGTTTGGAAATCAAAGCTTTGTGCCAGACTCTATCAAAAAGTTTTGATATATCCAAGGCAACAGCAAAAGTTTCACCAAAATTTCTAAAAGAGTATGACCAAGACTCTGTAAGGAAAGCCAGAAGATCACCAGTAGAAAGAAAGGAAAAACTTGAGATGAAGTTACAGAGAGAAGGATAGAAGCCGTAGGAGGGTAGTTTGGAAATCAAAGCTTTGTGCCAGACTCAATCAAAAAGTTTTGATATATCCTAGGCAAAAGCAAAAGTTTCACCAAAATCTCTAAAAGAGGATGACCAAGACTCAATAAGGAAAGCCAGATCACCAGTAGAGCGATCATACTGGCGATAGAAGGTTGTGAAGGGATAGATGTTTAAGAATCTTCCTGTTGAGGATAGATTGAAAACTTTAGGTAGGCAGGAAATTAAAGCAATAGGACGGTAGTTTGAGGGATTAGAACGGTCACCCTTTTAAGAAACAGACTGAATGTAGGCAAACTTCCAGCAAGAAGGAAAGGTAGATGTTGACAGACAGAGTTGAAAGAGTTTGAATAAGCAAGGTGAAAGCACAGAGGCACAGTTTCGGAGCACAATAGGAGGGAAACCATCAGGTCCATAAGCTTCTCGGGGGTTTACGTCAGAGAGGGCATGGAAAACATCATCGCGAAGAATTTTAATAGGTAGCATGACGTAGTCATAGGGTGGAGGAGAGGGAGGAACAAGCCTTGAATCATCTAAGGTAGGATTTTTAGCAAAGGTCTGAGCGAAGAGTTCAGCTTTAGAGATAGATGTGATAGCAGTGGTGCCATCTGGTTGAAATAGAGGAGAGAAAGAAGAAGCAAAGTTATTGGAGATATTTTTGGCTAGATGCCAGAAGTCACGAGGGGAGTTAGATCTTGAAAGATTTTGACACTTTCTATTAGTGAAGGAGTTTTTGGCTAGTTGAAGAACAGACTTGGCATGGTTCCGGGCAGAAATATAAAGTGCATGAGATTCTGGTAATGGAAGGCTTAAGTACCTTTTGTGGGCCACCTCTCTATGATGTATAGCAAGAGAACAAGCTGTGTTAAACCAAGGTTTGGAAGGTTTAGGTCAAGAAAAGGAGCGATGAATGTACGCCTCCATGCCAGACACTATCACCTCTGTTATGCGCTCGGCACACAAAGACGGGTCTCTTACACGGAAGCAGTAGTCATTCCAAGGAAAATCATCAAAATAACTCCTCAGGTCCCCCCAACTAGCAGAGGCAAAACGCCAGAGGCACCTCCGCTTGAGGGATCCTGAGGAGAGATTGGAGCTATAGGAAAAGATACAGGTATGAGATTGTGATCGGAGGAGCCCAACGGAGAAGAAAGGGTGACAGCATAAGCAGAAGGATTAAAGGTCAGGAAAAGATCAAGAATGTTGGGCGTATCTCCAAGACGGTCAGAAATACGAGTAGGGTGTTGCACCAATTGCTCTTGGTCATGGAGGATAGCAAAGTTGAAGGCTAGTTCACCAGGATGGTCAGTGAAGGGAGAGGAAAGACAAAGCTGACGGTGAACATTGAAATCTCCAAGAATGGAGATCTCTGCAAAAGGGAAGAGAGTCAGAATGTGCTCCACTTTGTAAATTAGGTAGTCAAAGAATTTCTTATAATCAGAGGATTTAGGTGAGAGGTATACAGCACAGATTAATCTAATTTGAGTGTGACTCTAGTCGTAACCGGATGGTGGAAAACTCGGAAGATTCAAGAGCGTGGGCACGAAAGCAGGTTAAGTCGTTGCGCACATAAACGCAACATCCAGCTTTGGATTGAAAATTATGATAGAGAAAGTAGGAGGAAACAGAAAAGTGGCTACTGTCAGTTGCCTCAGACACCTGTGTTTCAGTGAGGAAAAGAAGATGAGGTTTAGAAGGGAAGAGGTGGTGTTCTACAGGCTAAAAATTAGTTCTTAGACCGCGAATGTTGCAGAAGTTAATGAAGAAAAAGTTGAGGGATGTGTCAAGACACTTAGGGCCGTTATCAGAAGAGCAACCCTACCTGGGGACATTTGTGGTCCCCTCCCCAGATGGGGACTCCGAGGCTGGTGTAGGAGTCGCCATGATAATTTTTAATTTTTCCGTGAAGGGTGTGTGTGTGTTATTAGGTGTTTGTAGTTTTGTGTGGAGGAAGAGAGTTGTCTTTAGAGGGCAGGCTGTGACTGCCCCTTTGTGTTGTGAGACACAAAGGGAGACGTTCAGTGATGTCACAGCTGTCTTTAATAATAAGTCCACAGCATCCCCTGATCCAGTACTTTAGACCTCACTGGGAGTAATCATATGTATATATATATATATATATATATATATATATATATATATATATATATATATATATATATATATATATATATATATATATATATATATATATATATATATATATATATATATATATATATATATATATATATATATATATATATATATATATATATATATATATATATATATATATATATATATATATATATATATATATATATATATATATATATATATATATATATATATATATATATATATATATATATATATATATGTATATATATATATATGTCACAGCTGTCTTTAATAATAAGTCCACAGCATCCCCTGATCCAGTACTTTAGACCTCATATATATATATATATATATATATATATATATATATATATATATATATATATATATATATATATATATATATATATATATATATATATATATATATATATATATATATATATATATATATATATATATATATATATATATATATATATATATATATATATATATATATATATATATATCCCCTTGACGTGCCAGTCCCTAAAGAAAAGCCAAAAAGTTAGCCGAAATTAGAGAAGTGACTTGCGAAAAAAAGAAAAAAATATTAAAGCACTGCGTAGATCACACATGTGATGAGATTCTCCCTAATAGCCGATTACCTCAAGAGGATTTCGTTGTGGGGGAGTCAGGGTCAGGCCTCGGCAGCACAACTTTAGTACTCACCAGCACCTTCATAAGCCATCAGGAGGACGCAGGTGTTCTGGAGGGCCGCTGCCGGGGAATGTCACATAACTTGCTTGGGGCTCGGTGTCACCAGGTAAGTCAGTCATTCCTCTCTGTGATGTAAAAGAAACTAAGAGGGTTCCGCATCCATCTTGAAAACAAACGACCAAGGGAAGGACGGACGAGGCACTAGGTTTCATCGTTCTTTGTAAATCATTGTACTCCTTTACTACAGAACACTGTATATCATTGTACAGTACCTCTTTACTTTACTACAACAGAGATCAAATGGAAAGTGTTACTGACATTGCACTGGAGGGGGTCATGAGAAGGAGAGAGGAAGAAAAGAGAGGTGTGCTGGAGGCAGGAGAGAGGGATCGAACGAGGTAATAGCGGAAATAATAGTTGAGAAGTAATTAGGGATGGAGGAGGAGGAGGAGGAGGAGGAGGAGGAGGAGGAGGAGGAGGAGAAGAAGGAAGAAGAGGAGTTACATAGAGTTACATAGAAAAACAGGCCAGAACAGACCTTGTGGTCCTCACAAGGTGACCTGATCTAGGACTATTAAGGTGATAGCAGAAGAAAAGGACAGGAAAGCATAAGGCTCTCTCCCCACCCTCCACTCCGTCCGGCATAAGTCGTACAGGAAAACAGGTCGGAAAGAAAAACCTTACGGATTTAGAGAAGGAAAAAACCGAAGGAAATTTTATAGGAAAGAAAGAAAATAGATGACATGAGATGCCCCCATTTCCTGAAGGCAAGGAAGTTAATCACTAGCAAACAAACGCAGGTAGCCGCGGATTGCAGGCAAGATATTCATCAAGACAGCGTTTAAAAGTCTCAACGGTGTTGCAGTCTATTACGTCTCGAGGAAGCCCATTCCATAGATTTACTACTCGATGGAAAAAAAGATTTTTTGATTCGTGAGAGTTGAAGGATTTCCCAACAATTTTGCAACCGCTTCCTAGCGTGCAATTTGAAGAGTCTATCGTGAAATACGAGTATTTACTGCAGTCCATGTTATCAATGCCTTTGATGATTTTAAACACATGTATTAAGTCGCCTCTTAGTCTTATTTTGTTAATGGGAATAGATTTAATTCTTTAAGATTTGTTTCTTAGGCTTGGTATAATTTTAGTTACTCTACGCTGAATTCTATTTAATTTATCAATGTCTTTCTGGTAGAAGGGGCACCATGCTTGAATGCAGTATTCCAAAAGGGGACGGACTAAAGAGTTATACAAAGTGAGGATTGTATCCTTAGATTTATATTCAAAAGATCTGCCGATTAAACCAATTACTTTATTCGCTTTCTTTACGGCTTCTGAACACTGCTGGCTAGGTTTTAAGCTGCTCGACATTGTCACTCCTAAATCAATTTCATTGTCAACACTTTTAAGTTGGGTACCATTTAAAATATACTTTGCTTTCTCGTTTTTTATACCCTATATGAAGCACTTTGCACTTATCTGCATTAAAACTCATTTGCCAGGTTTGTTCCCTCTCTCTCAATCTATCTAGATTTTTTCTGCATTTCTATTACTTGTCCGTTAGAGACTACGAAATTCGCTCTTTTTGGTGTCATCAGCAAACTTCGATATTATACTAGTAACACCCTGATCTATGTCGTTAATGTAAACAAGGAAGAAAACAGGTCCTAAGACTGATCTCTGTGGTACCCCGCTGGTTACGTTAGTCTACTTGGATGCTTCTCCATTTATTACTGCTCTTTGCTTACGGTTGTTAAGCCAGTTTTCAGCCCATCGCAACACATCGCCTTGGATACCGTGTGATTTTAATTTAATCCGTAAACGTTTATGGGGAACTTTATCGAAGGCCTTTGAAAATCAAGATATATTATATTTACCGCTTTACTTTCATCATACTTGTTCAGAATATCATAGAAGAAGTCTAAGAGGTTCGTCAAACTAGAGCGTTTGTTGCGTATTTTTAAGTAAGTTGTTTTCTTCTAAGTGATTAACGAGTTTATCTCTTATTAGTGTTTCAAGCATTTTGCATACGACTGAGGTTCAGCTAATTGGCCGGTAATTACATGGTAAAGATTTACCGCCCTTTTTTGAAAATCCGAGTTACGTTAGCAAGCTTAATTTCATCTGGCATTGTACTGGATTGCAATGATTTATTGAACAATACGGTTAGTGGATTTCGCTTCTTTTAAGATGCTGGGTGAGATTGTGTCAGGCCCGGGTGACTTGCTAACTTTAAGGTTTATCGATGCAATTTGACACTTTCACGTTCTGTTATATTGATGCTACTAAGGACATCACTGTTATTAATTTGGACTCCTGGCACTGTAGGGATGTCGCTGACGTCTTCTGCTGAGGCAAAGAAAGTGTTTAGAATGTTACTAATTTGCTCTTCGTCGTTAGTGTAATCTCCATTTACGTCAATTATGGGTCCAATAGCTGAAGTAATTATCCTCTTTTACATGATAAAGCTAAAAAAAATTCCTTCGGGTTCGTCTTACTCTGATTCGCAACATGTAACTCGGTGGACCTTTTGCTGTGTTTCATTAACCTCTTTACTTTACGTCTTAGCTCAACGAATTTAGTGTGTTCTTCGTTGAAGGATTTTAGTCAGTTATGTGCATCCCTCTTGGCGCGCAAGCATTCAGCTGTTTGTGTGTTTCACCACTTAGGTTTAACGTTTTTAGTGAGACGACGATTTTTCATGGGTACGCATTCTTGCACCGCTTTTAAGTGTCTATCCATGAAAAAATTTCCAGTGAGCATTAATATCTGTGGTGGTAAGTATGTGACTCAAGTCGATTTGGTTAAGCGTTGATTTGAGTTTACAGAAAGTTTACAGAAAAGTCAGGGACTTTTTCTCTGTTTATATTTGAGTAGGAGGAGGTGGTAGTGGTGGTGGTGGGGAGGATGGGAGGCATTCTGGAGGTGGAGGAGGAGATATTGGAAGGGAGGGAGGAGGAAGAGAGGGGCAGGTGATGGTGGTGGTGAGGGAGATGAAGGGAGGCATGCACTGATCATAGGAATGGACGGGGGATGGACCAGGTGGGGCAGGTCATGTGAGTTTAGTCTTTAGGGGCTAAAGCAATCACAGAAAAACAACAGTCTTGGTGAAGTAGGAGGTGACACACGTCACTACTGAATATATGGAGCACGACTGACACAAGTTTTATTGCAGGTCACTGTATGCACTATTCCTTCCAGTTGCAATTTTTAAAGCTTCTAACTCCTAATTCAAAATATCTAAAACGAAATATTTTAAGTTTCACTTCTTTACCTGTTCGTTAACTTACAGGTCTATTCATTTATTTATTCGCGACATTTGAGCCGTACTTGTCTTCCAAACCGCAAACCTCAAGTTTTGACTTTTTTCACCTCTGCAGGACCCCAATCACAAAATCAAATACCCTTTAACAATAAGAGAGAAATATAAATCAAAATGAATAAAATTAGTGTTGAAGAACTTATCATCAGACGTTTACATCATAATAAAAGATACTTGAGCCTTCCATCACCAGAATCTCATGCACTTTGTATTTCTGCCCAGAATTATGCCAAGTTTGTTCTCCTACTAGCTAAAAATTCCTTCATTGATAGAAAGTATCATTTTCTTTTTTTCTATCCAACTCCCCTTGTGATTTATGGCACTTAGAAAAATATATCCCCAATAACTTTACCTGTTCATTTTTCCCTCCTTTATTTCAACTTGATGGCACAACTGCCATCTCATCTATTTCTAAAGCTGATCCTTTCCTAAGAACTCTACCTTGGATGATTCAGAGCTTGTTCCTCCCTCTCTTTCACCCTCCAACTATTTCATGCTACCCATTAAGATCCTTCGCAGTGATGTTTTCCATGCCCTCGCTGGCCTTAACCCT
This sequence comes from Scylla paramamosain, assembly GCF_035594125.1. NCBI lineage: Eukaryota > Metazoa > Arthropoda > Malacostraca > Decapoda > Portunidae > Scylla > Scylla paramamosain. The sequence goes on from NC_087152.1 coordinate 16,245,009, forward strand.
CGGAAGATTTTTGGACCTGATGGAGTCTCTCCTGTTGTTCTCCGAAATTATGTCTCCGTGCTTGCACCTTGCCTAGTCAAATTCGTCCAACTCTGTCTATCAACTTCTACATTTAATTCTTGCTGGAAGTTTGCCAACATTCAGCCTGTTCTTAAAAAGGGTGACCGTTCTAATCCCTCAAAGCTACCGTCCTATCGCTTTAAAAACTCTACCTCGGATGATTAAGAGCGTGTTCCTCCCTCTCTTTTACCATCCGACTACTTCATGCTACCCATTAAGATCCTTCGCAGTGATGTTTTCCATGCCCTCGCTGGCCTTAACCCTCGGAAGGCTTATGGACCTGATTGGGTTCCTCCTATTGTTCTCCGAAACTGTGACTCCATACTTGCACCTTGCCTAGTCAAACTCTTCCATCTCTGTCTATCAACATCTACCTTTCCTTCTTGCTGGAAGTTTGCCAACATACAACCTGTTCCTAAAAAGGGTGACCATTCTAATCCCTCAAACTACCGTTCATTCGCTTTAATTTCCTGCCTCTCTAAAGTTTTGAATCTATCCTCAACAGGAAGATTTTTTAACATCTATCACATCACAACCTTCTATCTGATCACCAGTATGGGTTCCGTCGAGGCCGCTCTACTGGTGATCTTCTGGCTTTTCTTACTGAGGCTTGGTCATACCTTAGACATATCAAAAGCTTTTGATAGAGTCTGGCACAAAGCTTTGATTTTCAAAGTACCTTCTTACGGCTTTTATCTTTCTCTTTGTGTAACTTCATCTCAAGTTTCTTTTCTAACCGTTCTATTGCTGCTGTGATAGACGGTCACTGTTCTCATAAATCTATTAACAGTGTTTGTTCCTCAGGGTTCTTTCTTGTCATCCGCTCTCTTTATATTGTTCATAAATGATGTATACCAAACTTTTTTGTTATATCTGATTATACTACCCTGCACTTTTCCAAGTCTTTTCTTAGACGACAAACCCTTCAGGAAGCAAACAGTTCACGTAGGGAAGCCACAGAACGCCTGACTTGTGAGCTCTCTAAAATTTCTGATTGGGGCAGAGCAAACTTAGTATTGTTCAATGCCTCAAAAACTCAATTCGTCCATCTATCAACTCCACACGACCTTCCAGACAACTATCCTCTCTTTTTCAAAGACATTCAGCTGTCCCTTTCTTCTACACTGAACATTTATGGGCTGTTTCCAATAATACCGCTCATTTAGACTCCTCTCCTCTAAATGACAGTCTTCAACCTCTCATCGCCACAATGTTGCATCTCTTGTTATCTTCTACCACTATTTTCATGCTAACTGCTCTTCTGATCTTGCTGACTCCTCTCCTCCCGCGGCCTCGCTGCACAAGACTTTTCTTTTTCTCTTACCCCTATTCTCCCTCCCTCTCTAATGCAAGAGTTAACCTGTATTCTCAATCATTCATCCCTATCTCTGGAAAACTCTGGAACTCCCTTCCTGCTTCTGTATTTCTTTCTTCCTGTGACTTGAACTCATTCAAGAAGGAAGTTTCAAGCCACTTATCCTTTCAGTTTTGACGATCGCTTTTGACTATTCGAGGACCGGCACCTCAGTGGGTCTTTTTCTTTATTATAATTTTGTTGTTCTTGGCTGGTGCCCCTCCATAAAAAATAAATAGATTAATTAATAAATTAAAAATAAATAATAACAATAATAATAATAATAATAATAATAATAATAATAATAATAATAATAATAATAATAATAATAATAATAATAATGATAATAATAACAATAATGATAATAATAATGATAACAGTAATAATAATAATAATAATAATAATAATAATAATAATAATAATAATAATAATAATAATAATAATAATAATAATAATAATAATAATAATAATAAAAATAATAATAATAATGATAATAATAATAATAATAATGATAATATAATAATAATAATAATAATAATAATTATTATTATTATTATCATTATTATTATTATTATTATTATTATTATTATTATTATTATTATTATTATTATTATTATAATGATATTACAGTGAACCAGGTGTGAAAGCGACTTCAGAATATTTTATTGAAAGAGTAGCATAAAAAAGAAGAGCTTTGGAAAGGATAGAAAAAACTACGCCGTATTTTAGCGACCCTTTTCCAAATATTTGTCCTCAGTGCCTTTCCCGCCCCTGTATCTCTGCCTCTCTGCTGTATCCATAAATCTATGATGTTTGTGAAGCCTTTTTACTTTCTTAACTTTCAACACTTTTAACAAAATTTTCACCTGGAACACGAGGGACGGTCCATCATCCAATTTTCACCTGCACATCACCTGCCCTGGCCTACCCTGGCCTGCCGCTTACGCCGCCTGCACCACTCGTTGAAGGCACATATTCCTTAAAACTGAAGCGTGTGTGTGTGTGTGTGTGTGTGTGTGTGTGTGTGTGTGTGTGTGTGTTATATACATATATATATATATATATATATATATATATATATATATATATATATATATATATATATATATATATATATATATATATATATATATATATATATATATATATATATATATATATATATATATATATATATATATATATATATATATATATATATATATATATATATATATATATATATATATATATATATATATATATATATATATATATATATATATATATATATATATATATATATATATATATATATATATATATATATATATATATATATATATATATATATATATATATATATATATATATATATATATATATATATATATATATATATATATATATATATATATATATATATATATATATATATATATATATATATATATATATATATATATATATATATATATATATATATATATATATATATATATATATATATATATATATATATATATATATATATATATATATATATATATATATATATATATATATATATATATATATATATATATATATATATATATATATATATATATATATATATATATATATATATATATATATATATATATATATATATATATATATATATATATATATATATATATATATATATATATATATATATATATATATATATATATATATATATATATATATATATATATATATATATATATATATATATATATATATATATATATATATATATATATATATATATATATATATATATATATATATATATATATATATATATATATATATATATATATATATATATATATATATATATATATATATATATATATATATATATATATATATATATATATATATATATATATATATATATATATATATATATATATATATATATATATATATATATATATATATATATATATATATATATATATATATATATATATATATATATATATATATATATATATATATATATATATATATATATATATATATATATATATATATATATATATATATATATATATATATATATATATATATATATATATATATATATATATATATATATATATATATATATATATATATATATATATATATATATATATATATATATATATATATATATATATATATATATATATATATATATATATATATATATATATATATATATATATATATATATATATATATATATATATATATATATATATATATATATATATATATATATATATATATATATATATATATATATATATATATATATATATATATATATATATATATATATATATATATATATATATATATATATATATATATATATATATATATATATATATATATATATATATATATATATATATATATATATATATATATATATATATATATATATATATATATATATATATATATATATATATATATATATATATATATATATATATATATATATATATATATATATATATATATATATATATATATATATATATATATATATATATATATATATATATATATATATATATATATATATATATATATATATATATATATATATATATATATATATATATATATATATATATATATATATATATATATATATATATATATATATATATATATATATATATATATATATATAATAATAATATATAATGATCATAATTATTACAGGTCCCTACAGAGTTCATATATATATATATATATATATATATATATATATATATATATATATATATATATATATATATATATATATATATATATATATATATATATATATATATATATATATATATATATGAACTCTGTAGGGACCTGTAATAATTATGATCATAATTATGGTGAAAAGATAGTATTTCGTAATAACTTATAATTGATAATGTGCACCTCTCAATGAGAAGTAAAATCAGCTGTACAGTGAAGTGTTATGACAAATATTAGTATTTGTATTTCCCGCATCTTATCTGTGGTGATAAGAAGACGGGCACCGCACCACCTCACCTGACGAGCCTCTCACGGAACCCCTTTAAGCACCTTAGCAATCACCTCTGCTGGGCTATGAGCACTGAAATGAGGGTATTGTTCACCAGACATGTGTTTCATAATAACGTGTCTTCTTTGCACGAGCTATTGAAATGCCTAAATGTGTCATAAGTGACGTAGACATTGACTCATCATTCTAACACTTCTGAATGTTGTTCTCTGTTACTGCCCAGCAAGCCCACTCACTGAGTTGCCCTAGTATCAGGAGGCGTGGGCGGACGTGTTCACACAAGCCACTTGGCGGGATTTTCCCATTTGAAATGTCAAAAACTATTTTCTTTTTTTTTTTTTATGTAGGAAGGACACTGGCCAAGGGCAACAAAAATCTAATAAAAAAAATGCCCACTGAAATGCCAGTCCCATAAAAGGGTCAAAGCAGTGGTCAAAAATTGATGAATATGTGTCTTGAAACCTCCCTCTTGAAGGAATTCAAGTCATAGGAAGGTGGAAATACAGAAGCAGGCAGGGAGTTCCAGACTTTACCACAGAAAGGGATGAATGATTGAGAATACTGGTTAACTCTTGCGTTAGAGAGGTGGACAGAATAGGGGTGAGAGAAAGAAGAAAGTCTTGTGCAGCGAGGCCGCGGGAGGAGGGGAGGCATGCAGTTAGCAAGATCAGAAGAGCAGTTAGCATGAAAATAGCAGTAGAAGACAGCTAGATATGCAACATTGCGGCGGTGAGAGAGAGGCTGAAGACAGTCAGTTAGAGGAGAGGAGTTGATGAGACGAAAAGCTTTTGATTCCACCCTGTCTAGAAGAGCAGTATGAGTGGAACCCCCCCAGACATGTGAAGCATACTCCATACATGGACGGATAAGGCCCTTGTGCAGAGTTAGCAGCTGGGGGGTGTGAGAAAAACTGGCGGAGACGTCTCAGAACACCTAACTTCATAGAAGCTGTTTTAGCTAGAGATGAGATGTGAAGTTTCCACTTCAGATTATAAGTAAAGGACAGACCGAGGATGTTCAGTGTAGAAGAGGGGGACAGTTGAGTGTCATTGAAGAAGAGGGGATAGTTGTCTGGAAGGTTGTGTCGAGTTGATAGATGGAGGAATTGAGTTTTTGAGGGATTAAACAATACTAAGTTTGCTCTGCCTCAATCAGAAATTTTAGAAAGATCAGAAGTCAGGCGTTCTGTGGCTTCCCTGCGTGTGAAATATTTACTTCCTGAAGTGTTTGACGTCTATGGAAAGACGTGGAAAAGTGCAGGGTGGTATCATCAGCGTAGGAGTGGATAGGACAAGAAGTTTGGTTATCTAGTTAATGGAATTTCCTTAATAAAGATATCATAATAGTGTTCTTTTTATTCCTATACCATATCAATAGCATTTATATGTTTTATTTAAATATTTGCCTTGAGGCGGGAAAGGATGAGCACATTACTACGTGTTTCCAGCGTGAAATCTACAAGGTAAATTCCGCTTTACGATTGTTCAAATCAGTCAGGACACTTCACGATGCAATGCTGAATTTGCTTTCTGACTGTCTTCTTAAGGGTCTGGCACCATTGGTTCTTTTTTCCAGTTTCGTTGTCCTTAGCCGGAACCTTTCTTATATAAAAGTTACCAACTATATTGGATATTGACAATAAAATAGGAAGCAATGAAAATATCCCTGCGTAGGCAAAAAAATGAAAAACGGGACAATGGTGCCTTCTCAATGGTGGCAGTTGAATACGAGTACAAGCCGACTATGCCAAGGTATTTAAAAGATGCATATATACTAACCGATAGAGATAAGCTTTGCTATTCATGGTGTAGTAATCGCTTAGAACACGGCCGATGAGGGCAGATAAAACACTGTTAGGGAATACCAAACATTATGATAAAGAACTTTGATAACAGACGTGATTGAACTCGTGGTATGGGTAGAGAAATGGGGAATTAATATCAAGGCCAGTATCTGAGCGGACTTCGATTTGAGAAAGTAAGTTTATGGCTGTGATGCAATATGGAAGAGAATGAAAGGGTGGAAAAGAGTTACGTGTACGTTTCGATGTGTTCAGGAGGCACGAGAAAAAGGGAGCGGACAATGTCAAACCTTACCATTCCTCAATGGAAAAAGAAAAGAATATATGTGCAGCAAAATAAATGTGAGAATATTCCCTTCAAAAATCTAAAGGATACAAGCTTGAGGAAACGTAAGGTTATGGTGTCTTATGTTGGCATCTCGTTAGCTTTTATAACATGAGAGAAAGAAGAGTCAAGCTTTCCTCTAAATCTTAAGACGTCTCCTGATAAAATCTAACAACTAATAACTTCTCAACAAATAAGGGGACATCAGACTGAAGAAAATTGCTGAACACAGTCAGTGTGGCACGTTAGTCGACTGTTAACCTTGAAGGGGAAAGGTTCACTTTGCTCTAAAGGTGAAATTTTCCCGTCCATACACACTAGAGACGAACCACAAAGGAATGTCAATCGTATTGAGGCACTGGAAATTTGATCAGGATTCTTTATTATTATTATTGTTGCATTTTTTACCTAATTTCATTAGCCTTTTTTCTCTATACTCCTTGAGTCACGATCTTATTTTGTTTATGTAATATAGCCGAGGGAAGCCTTCATTCTTAAAGCTGGAGGACGGTGCTTTAAGACACAGGAGGAAGTGAGTGCAGAATGTTACTCGACGTACAATCTCGACTGTACCGGGACACACAACAATAGATAGGGCTAAACAGTCAGTGTTACCTACTCGTTCCTTCTCCATAGTGTATACTGGGCCGTAATCGTAGAAGTCCGATGAACACGTCTGTAAGGATGAAGATGGGAGCGAGGAGGGCAATGGCGAGCAAATCGTGAGTGAATAGTGTACGTTAATAGGAATATCTTGAGGTCACAATGCATATGTATGACTTGCTGTCTGTTCTCATATGAGTGTGTGTGTGTGTGTGTGTGTGTAATACATGATTTCAAAGTATCTTTTTTTTTTAATTCTCCAATGCACTTCTGGAGCTGAAGAGGTGTTATAGTTAGTCTATATATGAAAAAAAAAAAAAAAAACAAGTTGACCATTACCTTGAATATTTCACTGACCTAAAAGAAATAAACAAGATAAAAGCCTGCAGCTGTTGTGTCACAGAAGAACCTTACAGTGGACTTTCATTTACACATTACTCATACTGCTGCTGCCTTCCAGGGTCACAGAGACACAGTATATAAGATGAGGGCAAGACAGAAAGAGACAAGCCGTCAGGATGATGCAGAAGCTCGCTGTTTTGTTGGTCTGCCTCTCTGTTGCCGTAAGTACATAGCTTTGCTTATTTTATGAGTGCTATCAGAGCAGTATTAGGTGGACTTAAACTCTTAGCACCAGCAGCACTACAAAGACTGCTTAACAAAACTGTCTTGAGAGAGGAGATTACAAATAAGAACATAAAAACATAAGAACTGTAAAAAGGCCAGCCTTCCAGCAGAAAACATCAATAGTTGTAAGGCAAGAATATTTCTGTTTGACGATTATATACAATAGAATCATAGTTATAATTCAAAATCAGATAAGGTAAAAATGTCAGTATTTACAATTTAACTTGTAATTGATATCCTCATCACACAGAGTGGCAACCCCGCCGCCGGGAAGCCATGGCACTGGAAGTCCCGCATGCCGGTGCTGGATGCTAACGGCTCCTTCAAGCCCTCCGGTAAGTCCCCAAGCGTCTTGCTCCTGTCGGCTTTCGACTAAACGCAAAGCTAGTAATATTATTTGGCCTCCTTATCATATAGCTCAGGTTTCACAAGAAATAAACGTTGTTTTTAATTCCACGTTTGTGCCAGGGCGTATCGTGGGCGGCACAGAGGCGACGCCCCACTCGTGGCCCCACCAGGTGGCTCTCTTCATTGACAGCATGTACTTCTGCGGCGGCTCTCTCATCTCCAACGAGTGGGTGCTGACTGCTGCTCACTGCACTGATGGGTTAGTCATCATAGTTTTCGTGTATTGCACGTATATGTCATCAAAATTATTAACAATATTAACCGCATTTTTACAGCGTATACTCGTACTTAACAGAGTTGTATCACTATTATTAGCTTTCCTATTTCCTTATTTTCTCTGTATTTTTCAGTGCGAGAAGTATTGAGGTCGTGATGGGTGCTCACAACATCAGGCTTGAGGAATCGTCACAGGTCTCCGTGCGCACAACTGACTACTTCGTGCACGAGGAATGGAACCCCTCGACACTCAGCAACGACGTGTCCGTCATCAGGCTGCCAAGCCCCGTCACGTTCAACGGTGATACCACGTGGAGGCTCTCTCTCTCTCTCTCTCTCTCTCTCTCTCTCTCTCTCTCTCTCTCTCTCTCTCTCTCTCTCTGGCAAATGTCGTCGTCATTTATTAGAAATTCTAGTTGGTAAAATCTACCTTTCTCATATATTATATTCTATCAATCTGGAACACGATTTTTGTCCTTTCCTCAGGATACATCAACAAAGTGGCGCTGCCCAGGAGCGACTTGAATGTTGGCGACACAGTCACTCCCACCGGCTGGGGAAAGAACTCCGACCGTATGACACCTCTATTTCTTGCACCTTGATATAACTTGATTGTCAAATACGCATGACGTAATGACACAAGCCACTCAGTAAGCAAAAATACAGTAAAGCCATCTCCACACAGTTGCCGGAGGAATCACTGACAAGCTGAGGCAAGTGAGCAACAAGATCATCACTGTTTCCGACTGTGAGGCCGTGTACGGTTCCATCATTGATCACAGGATTGTCTGTACCTCGACCACTGGCGGCAAGGGAACCTGCAACGTAAGAACCTTTCCTCCCGTGTCTGTCTAACAAGTGTCTTATGCTCAGAGGATGCTTAGAGAATGCCGCTATTGTTTAATTACTTATTGAATTTCACTTTTCAGGGTGATTCTGGTGGACCACTGAACAAGAACGGGAAAACCTACGGCATCACCTCCTTCGTGGCTTCTGCAGGCTGTGAGTCAGGCCTGCCCGACGGCTTCACTCGTATCGTGGAATTCCTCGACTGGATCGAAAAGAAGACTGGCGTTGTGCCTCAGTAACGCTCACCAACAGTCGAGTTTTCCACTTCATTTTTTCTACTTAACTCTTCTACTTTTCACAATATTCTCCTGTCACACAATTTGATATTCATTCCTTTGTCATTTCTATCAAAAAATGGCTTTACTACTTAATAAAAGAGTAGAATAGACTAAATATTGTTGTTATACTATAAGGCGAAGTAAATTCATATCCTGATGGTCGGTACGTATTTTAAGCACAAATAAATAGCCAAGTTGCCCACAGTGACTGAACTAATTCACTGAACAAAATACGACTATCAAATGAAAAAAAAAAAAAGAGATGGTAAGTTTATGATGCAGCAATCCTTAAAAGCATTTAAAAGTTTCACCAGAACCTGTTAAGATTAATAGAAAGAAAACGCTGAAACACTTAAGATTGCCGCCTCCAGGTGCTCATTTATCGACAAGAGTTTACACGGGAACACAGAGGAACACAAGGAAAACAAGGGAACGTAAGAAGCACAAAGGGACACAACGCAGCGGCTGGTCCTCACGAGACTTTTTTTTTTTTTTTATGCAGGAGGAACACTGGCCAAGGGCAACAAAAGTCCAATAAAAAAAAAAAAAAATGCCCACTGAAATGCCAGTCCCATAAAAGGGTCCAAAGTGGTAGTCAAAAATTGAAGGATAAGTGTCTTGAAACCTCCCTCTTGAAGGAATCCAAGTCATAGGAAGGTGGAAATACAGAAGCAGGCAGGGAGTTCCAGACTTTACCACAGAAAGGGATGAATGATTTAGAATACTAGTTAACTCTTGCGTTAGAGAGGTGGACAGGTTACGGGTGAGAAAAAGAAGGTCTTGTGCAGCGAGGCCGCGGGAGGAGGGGAGGCATGCAGTTAGCAAGATCAGAAGAGCAGTTAGCATGAAAATAGCGGTAGAAGACAGCTAGAGATGCAACATTGCGGCGATGAGAGAGAGGCTGAAGACAGTCAGTTAGAGGAGAGGAGTTGATGAGACGAAAAGCTTTTGATTCTATCCTGTCTAGAAGAGCAGTATGAGTGGAAACCCCCAGACATGTGAAGCATACTCCATACATGGACGGATAAGGCCCTTGTGCAGAGTTAGCAGCTGGGGGTGTGAGAAAAACTGGCGGAGACGTCTCAGAACACCTAACTTCATAGAAGCTGTTTTAGCTAGAGATGAGATGTGAAGTTTCCACTTCAGATTATAAGTAAAGGACAGACCGAGGATGTTCTGTGTACAAGAGGGGGACAGTTGAGTGTCATTGAAGAAGAGGGGATAGTTGTTTGGAAGGTTGTTTCGAGTTGATAGATGAAGGAATTGAGTTTTTGAGGCATTGAACAATATTAAGTTTGCTCTGCTACAATCAGAAATTTTTTGAAAGATCAGAAGTCAAGCGTTCTGTGGCTTCCCTGCGTGAAATGTTTACTTCCTGAAGGGTTGGACTCTATGAAAAGACGTGGAAAAGTGCAGGGTGGTATCATCAGCGTAGGAGTGGATAGGACAAGAAGTTTGGTTTTGAAGATCATTAATGAATAATAAGAGAGTGGGTGACAGGACAGAACCCTGAGGAACACCACTGTTAATAGATTTAGGAGAAGAACAGTGACCGTCTACCACAGCAGCAATAGAACGGTCAGAAAGGAAACTTGAGATGAAGTTACAGAGAGAAGGATAGAAGCTGTAGGAGGGTAATTTGGAAATCAAAGCTTTGTACCAGACTCTATTAAAAGCTTTTGATATGTCCAAGGCAACAGCAAAAGTTTCACTAAAATCTCTAAAAGAGGATGGCCAAGACTCAGTAAGGAAAGCCAGAAGATCACCAGAACCCATACTGGCGATCAGATAGAAGGTTGTGAAGTGATAGATCTTTAAGAATCTTCCTGTTGAGGATAGATTGAAAAAACTTTAGATAGGCAGGAAATTAAAGCAATAGGACGGTAGTTTGAGGGATTAGAACGGTCATACTTTTAAGAAACAGGCTGAATGTAGGCATTCACGTTATACGTTAGAGACACATTACAGTGTTGTATTAACAGTAGAATTAAAACAGATAACAAAGGAGAGTCGATATGGGTAGATATTTAGGAAGAATCACACTCAGTAGTACTGGGAGTAGTGTACAGACCACCGACCAGTACAAAGGAAATTAACACCTCACTGTGGCAGGAAATAAATAGAGCAGGCAGGTACAGTCAGGTATGTGTGGTAGGAGATTTTAATTTTAGGAATATAGATTGGAGTCTGATGGTGGGTGACAAGGAAGCAGAGGAATTTCTTAAGGTTATTCAGGATAATTTTTTTAAAACAGGTAGTCGGAGTACCCACAAGGGGGTATAATATTCTAGATTTAATTCTTACTAAAAGGGAGGAAGCAGTCACGCAGGTAGAGGTTGGAGGACAGCTAGGTAACAGTGACCATAGGGAAATTAGTTATAATTTAAAATGGGAAGAAACTTTTAGAAGCAAAAACACTAGTAAAGTACCTGACTTTAGGAGAGCAGATTTTGAGGAATTAAAAAGGTACCTCCAAGGAGTTGACTAGTAACAGATGCATGGTGAGGTCAGGTCCGGGACGGAGTTGAGAGAGATAAGGCAAGATGAGAGAGGTGAGGTGAGGCGTGAGGGTGTAAGACAAGAGGAGGGAAAATGTGTCCGGAAGGGGCGGAGGAGAGAGGGAGGGGGAGATAGGTGTGAGTATGCTGGAATGTCAGGTCATGCTGAAATGAGAGGGGTGAGGTCGAGCCGAGTAGATGAGGGAGTGGAGAGGATGGTAGGGACCGAGATGAGGGGATTAGGTGAAGTAAATGTAGATGAAATGTATAAATATTTCGTAAAGTTCATACAGGTCACTTAGCAAATATCCCGTATAGGGCAATAAGATCACAGAAAAATAACCCTAAATGGATGACTGCTTGGTTAAAACATTACATAGGGCGTAAGAGAAGTACATATGAGAGATTAAGGGCAGGTGAAGAAGTTTTAAGGTCACAATATAATGAATTAGTTAGAACAGTCAGGAAGTTAACGAGGAAAACTAGGGGCAATTATGAATTAAAGGTAGCCAGCCAGGCGAAGACGGACCCCAAGGGATTTTATCAGGTATACAGGACGAAGAATAAGGATACTATAGGTCCATTAAAGGCAGCAGATGGGGAGCTGGTTAGTTCTGGGGAGGAGATTAGTAAACTTCTGAATGAGTATTTCTTAACTGTCTTCACCCAGAAAAACATGCAGGATATGCCAGATAGTGAACAGATGCATAGAGCAGATATTGTTCAATGCCTCAAAAACTCAATTCCTCCATCTATCAACTCGACACAATCTTCCAGAAAACTATCCCCTCTTCTTCAGTGACACTCAACTGTCCCCCTCTTCTACACTGAACATCCTCAGTCTGTCCTTTACTTATAATCTGTAGTGTCAACTTCACATCTCATCTCTAGCTAAAACAGCTTCTATGAAGTTAGGTGTTCCGAGACGTCTCCGTCAGTTTTTCTCACATCCCCAGCTGCTAACTCTGTACAAGGGCCTTATCCGTCCATGTATGGAGTATGCTTCACATGTCTGGGGGGGTTTCACTCATACTGCTCTTCTAGACAGGGTGGAATCAAAAGCTTTTCGTCTCATCAACTCCTCTCCTCTAACTGACTGTCTTCAGCCTCTCTCTCACCGCCGCAATGTTGCATATCTAGCTGTCTTCTACTGCTATTTTCATGCTAACTGCTCTTCTGATCTTGCTAACTGCATGCCTCCCCTCCTTCCGCGGCCTCGCTGCACAAGACTTTCTTCTTTCTCTCACCCCTATTCTGTCCACCTCTCTAACGCAAGAGTTAACCAGTATTCTCAATCATTCATCCCTTTCTGTGGTAAAGTCTGGAACTCCCTGCCTGCTTCTGTATTTCCACTTCCTATGACTTGTATTCCTTCAAGAGGGAGGTTTCAAGACACTTATTCATCAATTTTTGACCACTGCTTTGACCCTTTTATGGGACTTGCATTTCAGTGGGCATTTTTTTTATTAGATTTTTGTTGCCCTTGGCCAGTGTCCTTCCTACATAAAAAAAAAAAAAAAGATGAGCATGAGCTGACAGATATTTCCATAACTAGGGAGATAGTGGAACAGAAGATAGATAGACTAAAAAAGTTCAAGACACCAGGACCAGATGAAATATATCCCAGAGTACTTAAGGAATGCAAAGAGGTTATTAGTGAGCCGTTAGTTTCTGTCTTTAGGAAATCACTTGAGTCAGGCACCAGTAATGTGGAGGCAGGCTAATGTAGTACCCATCATTAAGAAAGGAGATAAAACTTTAGCGTCTAACTATAAACCTGTCAGCTTAACTTCAGTTGTAGGTGAAATATTAGAGTCAATAACAGCGAGGAACATTAGGGAACATTTAGACAAACCTAACTTGATAAATCAGTCACAGCATGGCTTCACGAAGGGGAAGTCTTGCCTGACAAACTTGTTAAGTTTTTACTGTAAAGTCTACGAGGCAGTAGATAATGGTGATAGTTATGACATCTTATATCTGGACTTTAGTAAAGCATTTGACAAGGTACCCCATCAAAGGCTCCTGAGAAAGGTTAGGGCACACGGGATAGATGGGAAGGTGTTAGGCTGGATAGGGTCATGGCTTAGCGACAGGCAACAAAGAGTTGTAATAAACGGCTCGAAATCCGAGTGGGATCATGTAATTAGTGGGGTGCCACAGGGATCAGTATTAGGGCCATTGTTATTTCTAATATATATCAATGACTTGGATAGTGGAATTAGTAGTGATGTTAGTAAATTTGCGGATGACACAAAGATATGTAGATTAATTAGGTCAGAATCGGATGCCATCGCCTTGCAGGCAGATTTAGATAGGATGAATGAATGAACGGACAGATGGCAAATGCAATTTAATATCAATAAATGCAAAGTACTTAGCGTAGGTAGAGGAAACCCACATAGTAGGTACAAATTAAACAACCAAACTCTGGTAGGTACAGGGTACGAGAAAGATTAAGGAGTTATAGTAAGCTCTGAACTCCGTCTAGGGAAACAATGCATAGAGGCCAGAAACCGGGGCAAATAGGGTACTAGGATTCATTTTTAGGAGTGTTAAAAGTAGAAGGCCGGAAGTAATATTAAAGTTATACTTGGCGCTGGTCAGACCTCATCTAGACTACGCTGTGCAGTTCTGGTCCCACATTACAGGAAAGATATAGGTCTATTAGAATCAGTACAGAGGAGAATGACTAAAAGGATACATGGGATGAGGAGTATTCCCTACGAGGCGAGACTGAAGTTAAATTTACATCCTTTAGAGAGACGTAGGTTAAGAGGGGACCTGATAAAAGTTTTTAAGTGGTATAAGGGTTATAACAAGGAGGATGTAAACAAAATTCTTAGGATCAGCAACCAGGGCTGATCTGTTTGCAAGAAATAACGGGTTCAAGCTTGAAAAATTTAGGTTTAGGAAGAAGATAGAAAAAAAAAATTGGTTCTCAAACAGAGTGGAAGATGAGTGGAACGGACTCAGTATTCATGTTGTTAGAGCTAGAACATTAGAGAGCTTTAAGATTAGACAGGTTTATTTATGGATGGGGATAATAGATGGAAATAGGTAGGTATATTTCATACAGGGACTGCCACGTGGAAGAACGGTCGCTTCTTTCAGCTTCCCTTATTTCTTATGTTCTTATGTTCTTATGTTCTTATGTTCAAACTTCCAGCAAGAAGGAAAGGTAGATGCTAACAGACAGAGCTGAAAGAGTTTGACTAGGCAAGGTGCAAGCACGGAGGCACAGTTTCGGAGAACAATAGGAGGGACCCCATCAGGTCCAAGGATTTAGGCCCGCGAGGGCATGGAAAACATCACTGCGAAGAATTTGAATAGGTAGTATGAAATAGTCAGAGGGTGGAAGAGAAGGAGGAACAAGCCCAGAATCGTCCAAGGTAGAGTTTTTTAGCAAAGGTTTGAGCGAAGAGTTCAGCTTTAGAGATAGATGTGATAGCAGTGGTGCCATCTGGCTGAAATAAAGAAGGGAAAGAAGAAGAAGCAAAGTTATTGGAGATATTTTTGGCTAGATGCCAGAAGTCACGAGGGGAGTTAGATCTTGAAAGATTTTGACACTTTCCATTAATGAAAGAGTTTTTGGCTAGTTGGAGAACAGACTTGGCATGGTTCCGGGCAGAAATATAAAGTGCATGAGATTCTGGTGATGGAAGGCTTAAGTACCTTTTGTGGGCCACCTCTCTATCATGTATAGCACGAGAACAAGCTGTGTTAAACCAAGGTTTGGAAGGTTCAGGTCGAGAAAAAGAGTGAGGAATGTACGCCTCCATGCTAGACACTATCACCTCTGTTATGCTCTCAGCACACAAAGACGGGTCTCTGACACGGAAGCAGTAATCATTCCAAGGAAAATCAGCAAAATAACTCCTCAGGTCCCCCCAACTAGCAGAGGCAAAACGCCAGAGGCACCTTCGCTTAGGGGGATCCTGAGGAGGAAATGGAGCAATAGGACAAGATACAGATATGAGATTGTGATCGGAGGAGCCCAACGGAAAAGAAAGGGTGACAGCATAAGCAGAAGGATTAAAGGTCAGGAAAAGGTCAAGAATGTTGGGCGTATCTCCAAGACGGTCAGGAATACGAGCAGGGTGTTGCACCAATTGCTCTAGGTAGTGGAGGATAGCAAAGTTGAAGGCTAGTTCACCAGGATGGTCAGTGAAGGGAGAGGAAAGCCAAAGCTGGTGGTGAACATTGAAGTCTTCAAGAATGGAGATCTCTGCAAAAGGGAAGAGAGTCAGAATGTGCTCCACTTTGGAAGTTAAGTAGTCAAAGAATTTCTTATAGTCAGAGGAGTTAGGTGAGAGGTATACAGCACAGATAAAATTAGTTTGAGAGTGACTCTGTAGTCGTAGCCAGATGATGGAAAACTCTGAAGATTCATGAGCGTGGGCAAGAGAGCAGGTTAAGTCATTGCGCACATAAACGCTACATCCAACTTTGGATCGAAAATAAGGATAGAGAAAGTAGGAGGGAACAGAAAAGTGGCTACTGTCAGTTGCCTCAGACACCTGAGTTTCAGTGAGGAAAAGAAGATGAGGTTTAGAAGAGGAGAAGTGGTGTTCTACAGATTGAAAATTAGATCTTAGACCGCGAATGTTGCAGAAGTTAATGAAGAAAAAGTTGAGGGGGGGGGGTGTCAAGACACTTAGGGTCGTCAACAGAAAGGCAGTCCGACCTGGGGACATTTATGGTCCCCTCCCCAGATGGGGACTCCGAGGCTGGTGTAGGAGTCGCCATGATAATTTTGAAATTTTTGAATGAAGGGTGTGTGTGTTATTAGGTGCTTGTAGTTTTGTGTGGAGGAAGAGAGTTGTCTTTAGAGGGCAGGCTGTGACTGCCTCTTTGTGTTGTGAAACACAAAGGGAAACGTTCAGTAAGGTCACAGTTGGGTTTAATGATAAGTTCACAGTACCCCCTGAACAGTGCTTTAAACCTCATTGGGAGTAATTATCGTTTCGGCAGGTGTCTACTGCCTCCTCCTGTGATAAGCTACACTATCTAATCCAAAGTAAAAGATATAAACTATTGCTACAAAACTACATTCCTATATCTGTTTTCCATATGACTGACGATGAGATTCACTTATGATTCTTTATTCACCGTGACTCAATTGCAATTAGGAAGTTTTATTGCACTGTATTATCTGCCAGTAACCACATTCACGATTTTTACGGTGTCTTATCTCTACTTCTTTGAACAAGTTCAAGTGGAAGTTACTGAATGTGTCTTCAATTATGTTTTTCATGATTCTACTGGTTAACTTGACAAGGATTCCGCACGAGCAATGAGAAGACACATGAGAACCAGGTTAATCATCTCTGTGGTCTTTGAAAATATTCCATCTGAAAAAAAAAAAAAAACAGTGTTTCATAAGAGGCCTGTGTGTCCCAGTGTACGTAACTGTGTCGTCAAGAAGCAGTGTCTTGAATCGCTTCAAACTCTCATAAAGACTGTTTTCAGAGGCCACATAAATGGTTTGTCAGACTTCTCATGGGTGCTTTCTTCGTTGAGAATGTAGAGTGCTGGATAAACTATCACTAGGATTATGAAAACATCCTTGAATACTGCAACAAGTTTCAGTACAGCCTGGTGAAACTTACTGAAGTTAGACGCCAAGTGTCTAGGAGTATAGAGTCATGATGCCTTAACATAACCTCCATCAAGAGCAAGGAGCAGGCCAAGCATCGCAGTGGAAACACAGGCCACACAAGGCAAAATTACCACCACAAATTAGACCTTCATATTTTGGTACTTTATAAATGTTACTGCATCAAATATAATTATCACAAGTTACCGCCGAAACACCAAGATCCCCAGGAGTGCACGACCATCCACTCTGAACAACGACGTGCTGACACAACGGGGGAGAACAGCTGCTCCCTGCGTCCCGGCGGGTTAATGGCACTGAGCTTCTGCCGTAAGTAATCTAGATGGTCTTCCGCTTGTTGGGCGTAAGCCATGGGCCGGTATTCGTAAACGCTTTGGTCTTTCATCACAAGGTAGGATGGGGAAGTGAGAGCATTAGTTTACCCCGTCTTTGTGTCTTCTTCCTACAAGTCTGTGTGCGTGTGTGTAGGAGAGCGCCGATCTTTCAGTCTTCATTGGGTGACTCCCAACTCAAACTCAAACTCAGACTGTTCTCAAAAGTCACACAGTTTGTTAGGACCATAATGGGTCTTCTTATTTCCTTATTGAAGATGCTCAATCCTTATTAAACTATCAATGAAATCACACAAACGTTTCTGAAAATCCCTCCAATACCCGTTTAACATGTTTAACATTAGCCTTATGATAGCAGTGTCAGAGAAGAAACCTATCAATACAGTGTTTATTCTGTTGGTGCTACACAGGCCCACTCGTATCCTTGCCCATCATTTCCTTCCTAATACACCATGTACTCCCATCTTGTGCCCTTTACTCAATGTCCCTGCCTTTACCACCTCTCATTCGCCTCCCCTTATGTCTCGACACTGCTCTCCTTTATATCTGTCAAGGGCCCGCTCTCCCTCCCAGTGATGGAGCACAGTTTGCAGCAGTGCAGAAAATGTCCCGAGATGTGGCGTATCTTATTCTGCTGCTCCATCTACTCCATTATCTTCATCATCACTCGCCGCGCCTCCACTTTCTCGTCATGCGGGCTTAAAGGGAAAGTTTCAACAGGGTACCGGGAGCGGAAGAGAGTTTGTTGTCTTGTCTAGTGTAGTGATGGGGACCTTAGTTATGTATACAGGGAAATGAAGGACAATAGTTGCTAGGATTTGGATTTATTTTTATCAACAAGGTGAATGAAAAATATTAAAATAGAAATGACATAAATATATATATATATATATATATATATATATATATATATATATATATATATATATATATATATATATATATATATATATATATATATATATATATATATATATATATATATATATATATATATATATAAGAGCAAAAAATTATAAAGAACTAGGAACATGATAATAAAAAGTAAGATTAATGCTATTGAAACTTTTTCTGTACCGTTGCTACAGTCTATCTTCAGATTGGTTTACATTTGGCCATGAGATTAACTTTTTAAGGACTTTTTCTATAATAACGGGTTTCCGCTGAACATCATCAGTAATACTATCTATAACTTTCTAGACGGTAATTTCAATATGCCTTCCACTAAAGATACCCAGATGACACCTAAAAAATACATAAAATTACCTTACAATGTCCACCTTAGTTATACTATTAGAAAAAGAGTACCACACTTAAAATACAATATCCTGACACTAAATTCAGTTTCATCTTCACTAATAAATTTACTATTGCCTCTTTCTTTAAATTTAAAGGCAGCATCTCCACTGGACTCATCTCCAACATCATTTAAGAATTTATTTTTTCGAGTTGCAAGACTCAATATACTGGAGTAACCAAGAGGAATATTACACATAGAATTAATCAATATTAAAGGTAATTCGACACATACACAGAAGCAGCAAGCTCATCCCTATTTTTCTGCAATAAGAACACACTTACAAGAATGTGACTAGCCTTCTTCGCAAAAAGACTTCAGAATATTACATAAAACGAATGCACATACAGACATTAAAATATTGAAAGCTATTTATATCAAACGCTTAAAACCTTAATCAAATAACCAATTATCATCATCCCAATTGTACCTTTTATAAACCTTTGCTCGGAGCTTCTGTTTCTGAGCTAGTAGTTAACTCTCACAACACATCCCCTGTTACCCTTTTCACCACCGAGTACACACCAAGTTTGTTCCACTTAGATACTCACTTAGTTTTTCCATCATATATCACTATTGCCCCACATATTGTCTTTGCTGTTTTTTTTGTTTTTTTTTAGCTAACAATGTGACCCACCGTCTTACATATGTCGGGTTTTTTTATTTTTTATTTTTTGTTATTGTTCCTCTTATGTATTAGAATTTTTTGCTCTATTTTTTATTATATCTTTTTAATATATATATATATATATATATATATATATATATATATATATATATATATATATATATATATATATATATATATATATATATATATATATATATATATATATATATATATATATATATATATATATATATATATTTTTTTTTTTTTTCTCTCTCTCCACCTATTACAGCCACAAGACTATCTCTTTCCACCACGGGTCCAAGAGTGTGTGTGAATTATATGTGTATGAGTGTGTAGTGCTTTGTCTGGACCACCCCGTGTGGAATTGCTGACAAATATATAGTACAGAATATAATAGATTATTGTCATACCTAACCCTGTATAGCTATTTTCCCCGTGACCATCCGCTAAGGAACATCACAGTATAAACGCCACAAAGGCGGGAGTTCGATGTCATTGTTCTGGTAATGTGCATGAAGTTATGCTCAGTTAAAGAACTTGTCCCTTTTTTTATTTCTCTGACGGAGAAAATAACTCTCACTGATCTAAGTCGATTCTTATATTTTTTTTAACTGAAATGTTCACTAAAATATCACGCACCAGTAATGCATACGGCATCGTACAGATCAAGCAGAAGGAGCCACTTGCTTTAGATTATTTACCCTATCAAGTACTCACCTACGTAAAATCTTATATAAGAAATACTAAGATTCAAAATAGTTGTTGGTATTAACGATTCACATATGGTTGGGAAACTCATAGCATTTTATGACTAAAGAGTGTTAGCAGCGTTTTAACTGGTATAGAGCGATGCTGAGTCCGTATTCTGAAGTACTTTTGGGTTCTCCTACTGGCTATTTCCAGAAGCCAGGGATGCAGTCGAATGGTCAGGTTCTCATGAATGCTATGATGAAGCAAATTATATGAAAACACTCCGAAATCAACCAAGAACATAAACCTGGACATTCATCTCTCGATTTAGGTGCAGCAAGCTATCAAACGAACTGTAATAATATAATAATCTTCTCACCAACTTATTTCTAAATAAAGCTCTAAGTAAACTCATTTTTGGATACAGGTCATGGATAACAGTCGTCAGAAGATTATGAAATAAATGGGTAGTGTGGAAAGACGGCCTAACACAGAATAAAGCAGTTGTACTTCCACGTTCCTTTAGTCTTCTTCAGTGAATATGAGATGTTAAAGAAAACGTATGAGAAAATAAAGGTACTACTTCCTTATCCTCCAATTCCTAAATCCCCTACATGAGTATCTGGTGGAGAGGTTTCAGTCACTCCACACGGAATGAGAAGTGGTATACAGGGCTAAAGTATCAGAAGGTGAGGCGACGCGTCATTGGGGAGCTTTAGAAAAAGATTGCATTAATCTATGGATGAGGATATTAGGCGAAAATTAGTAGGTATGTCTTATGCAAGGATTGTCACGTGTAGGCCTGACGGCTTTTTGCAGCTTCCCTTATTTTCGTATTTTTGTACGTCCTAATTTTAATAAGCTGTAATGGAAATTATTGGGGTACTTATTCTCACATACGAAGTTAGAAAGAAGAGGCAGATGGCTGTTGGCCTCTACGTGTTGCTGTTGCATGAGGAAAGCAATATAGATGTAGAAAGGGAGCCGAAGAAACAAAAGAAAGATATTAGTCATACGTTACGCCCATACAAAACACTTGCCGCCGGGAGGGCAGTCACCCATGCGCTAACCACAGTACATAAATACCATTGGGAAGATATAGATAGCATTTACCGTACCCGCAGCAACCCGCCTTGTTGGGCAAACAGAGTACTTTCTGCAAACCGAGTAATTTGGTATTGATTAAACTCGGAAACCGAATACCTATCGTTTACTTTTACTCAGGAAAACATAATTTCTGTATACTTATCAACAGGACGCTGGTGGGGCTACAGAGTTGCTAGAGATGATAATTGTTCAAATTTACGTCACACACCATTTCTCGGTTTCGCTGTGGACTGAACCATGTAATACTTTTACGACATGATCCAATCCACAGCGAAACCGACGAATGGTTCAGGAGAGTGTTCGAGCATGCGTGCACGTGTTGCCCCCATGACAGCTAGCGTGGGTCCGTCTAGAAAGGCCCCACTTCTGAACCTTTCCCTCTTTCTGAATGGGTTAGGAACTGTGGATTGCGAGTGTACAGTCTGAGACTAAAGTTGTGTCAAGGTTTTGTCCGATTATGAAATGTAACGCGTGAAACATTATGAACATCCGAATGTAGATAAATGCTAGGTGCTGGCAAGCCTGAATCGTTTAAGCTGCAGTTCAGATAGCGGTTCAGTGCTTCACATCTGCCACTGTTGAGATAATGACCAAAGCAAACCAAGGGAATTAAAAAGTTTCCGAAGATTTACTGTGTCGGTTCCATATTCGGTGCGGAATGCGTTGTCTTACAATTCAGGAAATATATTGATCATCAAGTTTGCTTCAGACATTGCTTCAAAGAGATTAATGGTTCGAAAGGACAAAGAAACGCCACACTCGGGAGGATGTGAGCTATAATGACGTATGAGGTGTGGCAAACACAGATGCCTAAGTGCTACCGACCGTCTGTATGACATGCGGCAGACAACGCCATAAGCATCATAAGCCGTAAGCATCCTCTTAACCTATGGACTTCACAAGGTTAAAGTGATACCGCCTCTTTGTATTTCATGATTTAATTTCAAAATTACGGTTACCAGATCATCGGTGACAAGCAGGGCTTAGTTGTTTGGCAGTACATCACTGAACACAGCAATATTCCTGATGTTCTTTGCTATCTTTATATATATATATATATATATATATATATATATATATATATATATATATATATATATATATATATATATATATATATATATATATATATATATATATTGTTTGTGTCATATACAAATCAAGAGAAGCTTAAGGACTGCAGAAAATATTGAATACCAACTGAAACTTATTCTCACTGATATTTTCATGGAGAAAATCAACCTTAATACGATAAATATAAATATGCATACTTAAAACACACACTGTGTTGGATATTTCAACCTGACTGGCAAAATGACACAATGAATGGCTTCTTATTTCATATTCTAAGCGGGAGGATAGCGACTGTAAGAAAAGGGCTTATTAGAAACATCCTGTTGGCTTTCAAACTTCAGCTGCTTCACACATTTTAGTTGCAAGAGATTGGATGATTGAGGAGTGTCATCCATCCAGTGACACAACAACACACTTAAGGTGAGAGGCCACGGAAACCAACATGATTTTGGAACATAAATTGTCCCCATTCAAATTGGAAAATTATTTCCTGGTAAAAATAACATTTTTCATTATTTGCCAGATGCATTATCAAGCTAACAATTGACTGCAACAGCACCTTAATTATTCATCTGTTTTCATGGCCTAAGTAAGTTGGAAGGTTGGGTTGGCCAGCTGGTGGGCCATGGGGGTCTGGGGGGGGTTTCTTGTGCAGATCAGAAGTACTCCCCTTGTGGTCATACGTGGGCAAGCGATATCTCCTAAGTCCTGCATCCCGGGCTGGAGGAACATTTAGGTGGCAGCCACTGCAGCCCCATGCAAAGAATCAGACCTGCACCATGCAAACTTGCTTATAGTTGTTATCATTACAATCATCTTTTTTTTTATGTAAGAGGGGTGCTGACCAAGGGCAACAAAATGTGTGAGAAAAGGCTCACAAGAATGTCAGTCCCTAAAGCGAGGTTAGAAAGACTAATAAAAAAATTGAAGGATAAGTGTCTTGAAACCTCCCTTTTGAAAGAGCTCAAGTTACATGAAGTTATAAGTACAGAAGCAGGCAGGGAGTTCCAGACTGTGGCAAAAAAAAGTGATGAATGATTGGGAATACTGGTGAAGTCTTGCACTAGTGGGGTGGACAGAATAGGGATGAGAAAAAGCAGAAAGTCTTGTTCAGCACTCATGCTAGTGTTTTTTTCACAGAAATAGACTGCAGGGTTGTGATTATAAAAAAAAAAAAAATATCACAAATAACCAATATGTTTTCTGTGATTCTATATTTTATGGCGGATGCCAGTCTGGTATATAGATAGATGGTAGTTAAAGAAAAATAGTTATAATAATAATAATGTTGCTGCAGTCAGTATCACTTGTTAAAATGTTTATAAAAATAAGGTAATGTGGTGATGATGAAAATGATGAGCAAACAAACTTTACTTTACTATATGAGGAGCTGCCAAAAATGTCATATTTCCTGTGTATGTTGCTGCCCTGCCCACTGTGCAGGCCACTGCAGTTCTCACTCAGACCTCCACTGCTTGTGTTGTGATAAGTGCCACACTCACACACCTTACTGCCATCAGTGGCTCATTACAATCACTTAGAGATATCACAGATGAATTTGTGCCCCATCTAAGTACTGAAACTATGAATCCCCAAGAAGAGAAGGGCTCAAATAGTAGTTAGCTGGTGTACCATTATATTGCCACACTAATTCTGAGAGAGAGAGAGAGAGAGAGAGAGAGAGAGAGAGAGAGAGAGAGAGAGAGAGAGAGAGGTTATCAATATTTCTCATAAAATGAAGGAAGCATTCATAAACAGATTCCTGTGTTGATATTCTTCTCCAGTTCATGTTGTATTGTTATGGCACTTCATGCTGTAGTTGGTTGGTGCTGGTACAGTTTCTGTGTTTTTCACATGCACCATATTATTATGGCAGTTCATTCTGTAGCTGATTAGTACTGGTGTTTTTCACATGCATCAGAGACTGTGTAGCTCATAATGTTTACAGGCAGCCACATACCTCACATGTATGGAAGTGAATATCTGCCTAAAATTTGTGCAGCATACTTGTTTTATGAGGCTGAAATGCCTGAGTTGGTTTCACAAATTAAATTTACATTACTATATATGCACATCTTTTGTTGGGCTAGAAAACATTTGATGCACAGGCAAAACTATACTTTTTAAAGTAATACATAATCCTTGTCATAATTTTTCTAAGTCATAACAAAAAAACAAAATACTTGGCATGCATGACTAAATACTCATTTTATAATGCTTTGAGTTTGAACACATCTCTGAAAGCAACCCTGGCAGCACTGCCTCTGTGTACAGTCATGAATGGAGATCTTCCTTCTGTCATAAGAGGATGGCCCAGAAAAGGCAGCTTGAGATTTGAGGAACAAAGCTTCAGATGGAGGTGCCTTGTGCCTCTACATTGATATAACAGGATTATACTAATACAATATCCAAGGCAATGAAATAAATAAGTCACAAAGGAGCATTTTCCACTGTAGCTTTCTTATTCAAACCTTGAGTAACTTGTCTTGACTCTGTGGGTGGCAGCAGGACTCATGTCTGATCCACAGATACAGATGAAAGTGTCACACAAATTCATGTTCCATGTGTAAAGTGCAGCTTTGAATACTTGGTACAAAATGGAAGTAATAGAAGGAAACAGTTATTGACAATGCCTATACAGTCATTTTAGTTATCTTCCTGATAATAATTGACAACAACAAGAATAAGGAATTTTCATGTTTGCCATGGAGTGTCAAATTGACTCAGAGACATTCAGAAGATTCTGAATTGACCTTGAGAGAATGATATGAGGTGAAAGATCCACAATGAAGCCCAAGTCATAGAAATATGCCCTGAGCCCAGAGATGAAAGTGTAGATAACAATGAGGTACCTTGTCTTGCAGTGATGATCCTTCACCTTTTCAACATTACTATTCTCACTCCATTCCCAAAATGTTTTATTGGTAAAAACTGACTTGCAAAAAAGTTTCATCTCATCAGACTAACAACAATCATAGGGTATGTATGATGCTGCTTGCATATTTGTTAGTACTCTTTATAGCAGTGTAAAATTTGCCACGTCATAATGAGCGTTACAGGCAAAACAGCACAAAAAGAGAAGAGCTCTAGATGAAGCCATACATAGATTTCAAACGACATTCAGGGACGAATTAAGTTCGAAAATCAAGGTTCCACTATATATATATATATATATATATATATATATATATATATATATATATATATATATATATATATATATATATATATATATATATATATATATATATATATATATATATATATATATATATATATATATATATATATATATATATATATATATATATATATATATATATATATATATATATATATATATATATATATATATATATATATATATATATATATATATATATATATATATATATATATATATATATATATATATATATATATATATATATTTCATTTTTTATTTTCAGTGTAAGACAGCTGGAGATGAAGTAATGTGTGTGCCTCAACCTTCTCTTGGTGCATCCTGTTCAGTTCTCAAGCCACAAGTGAAGAGAAATTGTCATGGCAGTTCATGCTGTATTGTTCTGGCACTTCTTGCTGTTGCTGGTTGGTGCTAGTACTATTGCTATGCTTTTCACATGCATCATATTTTCACATGCATCATAGCAGTTCATGCTGTAGCTGGCAGGTGATGGTGCAGCTTCTTTGTTTTTCTCATTTATCAGAAACTGTGTAACTCATAAATGTAACATTTTGTTATTACAGCAGGTCTCTCTGGCCACTCATGATAACAACAACTGACTGTATGAGGACCAGTGTTATGGATTGTTAAGGTTTGGACATGAGGATATTGCTTTCAGATTCAAGTAACATAAATTCTGATTTGATGACTTAACAGTTTTACTTTTTTTCTTTGTATAAATTCAGTAAAATTATAAAATATTCTGCATGCACAGTAAACTCTAATTTAATTGTATTTTATAAGTCCCAAGTTAAATGATGCCTCTGATACACAGCCATTTCTGCAGAGGCTTACCACATCATGCAATCTGAGTGCCATAGAACAGTAATTGTCATGTATCCCACTTTTCTCCTATCAAACTGGAAAATGGAAGGCCGTACACCATCCTTTTTTGTTTCAGTCTTAGTCAGGTTGTTATTCCTCTCATTCTTACCTTTGGCACTTTGTGGTGTAATTCATTAGTCTGCTTGCTTTGAACCAATCCATAAATCAGTCATCAATTAGTTATTCATATCCTTACCATAGTAGTTGTTTTCATTATCTGCTGGCAATTAAAGGGTGCAAAAGGATGTGCTGCATACATTTATGACATTATTGCATAATCTGAGTGGGAGGAGCATCTGGCATTGTTGCAGAAAGTGTTAAAGAACCTTGATGATACATTGTACATTAATAGAAAGTAATTTTATTTTGGCTTACATAAAACAGGAATAAGCATCTGGAATTGCTACAGAAATTGTTAAAGAATCTCAGTGATGCAAATATCATTGTAAATTAATGGAAAATTATTTTTTAAGGCTTACATAAAACATTTTGGCCATGAAATGGATCAAGATGTTCATCTATTAGATGTGAAGCTGATGGATGTTGCAAGATACCCTTCTTCATCAAGCAATGAGGAATTGTTGAAATTTCTAGTATACTACAAGCTACTATA
>NC_087152.1:16277500-16307500 GCF_035594125.1 Scylla paramamosain
TTCGGAACACCTATAAGAAAGAAAATGGCATGAAAAGAGTAGCTTATTCAATGTTTAGCCAGTATGGCGATCAGAGATGGATGTCGAACAATGAGAAATGTATCAAAGCCTCAAATAGCAGTGGAAGTGTTACACATTCCACCATTTCACCACTGTTGACTTCATATTCCCCTTACTGATTCTATTAGAAAAATATATAATAGCATAGTGAAAAAATAAAGTGGTGGAAATGAGAGCAAAGAATGCAAGACAGTCAGTAGTGGTCAGCTTTCCGCTCCTCCAGCCGCCGCCCCTTAGCAATAGGGATGTGGAGAATCCTCAGCAAGAGAGAGACGCTCTTGGAATATAGAAGTTGTCCTCAACAGGAGAGAGACGCTCTTGGGATATAGAAATTATCTTCAACAGGTAGAAGGCGTCCTTGGAATGTCAGTGTTGTCGGCAGGAAGGAGGCGCCCTTGGGATGAAGAAAGTGTTTTCGGCAGGAGGGAGACGCCCTTAGGATGTGGAAAGTGCTCTCAGGAAGAAGAATGAGTAAGGAAACACTCATTAAGACCGCTTCGTGAATTCTGGTTTGGTGTCTTATGGTTAGGTACAGACACTGGTAATGACTCTCTCCCTCTCTCTCTCTCTCTCTTTCTCTCTCTCTCTCTCTCTCTCTCTCTCTCTCTCTCTGATCGCGCCTGATTTTGTTTTTAAAGATTATTTAGCTAACAAATAGGGAGAAAAGTTAATACAGATCAAGCTTCTTAACGTTGAACTTTGTGTGTGTGTTTGTGTGTGTGTGTGTGTGTGTGTGTGTGTGTGTGTGTGTGTGTGTGTGTGTGTGTTCCAGGGGAGAGAGCATAGAAATGAGGGATTGATTATGGCAGAGAAGGACTGAGACGAGAGATGAGGCTCGTCCCGCCCACGTTGTTGCGCTGTAACTTAATCAATATCCAATTTCTCCCTCAAAAACTGAATAAACAGATAAAATGAATGAATGAATGAAATAATGTCTTCCTTCAAAATGTCGACGAGTGTTTACGTAGACTCTCTCTCTCTCTCTCTCTCTCTCTCTCTCTCTCTCTCTCTCTCTCTCTCTCTCTCTCAGTCTGATGCTGTTCCTCGTTCTTTGGTCCTCTTTGTCTAACCTTTGTACAAGCGTCCGTCGCTGTCTTGTTTGCATCTAAAACTCGTGTCTTTTCTGTCGGATTTTCCCCAAAAACCTTCTTCAGCGTCTTCATTCCAGCCCCTTCAATTTCCTCCTCGTTCGCAAAATTTCTCATATGTAATCTGGAAGTTTTGAGACCAGTCCGAGAGAAGAATAATCAATCAGGAAGTTTTTTGTGCGGGAATTCCTCGGCTGCCTCCTTGCTGTGTCTGAGGATACCAGGCGGGGAGGAGGGGATGAAAAACGGAGGTGAGAAATAAAAAGAGAAGGGAAAAAAAATTTAAAGGTGAGAGAAAAGACAAAAAGAAGAAAGTTAGAGAACTATTATAATAAGAAAAGGAGAGAGAGAAAAGAGGAAGAAAAGAGAAGGAGAGGGAATGTTAGTTAGGTAATGTATGGCATAAATCAACAAATCATGAGAACGTGTATACAGGTTGAAATGTAGTCGTGATCGCTATGCATGAGGAAGAGGAGGAGGAGGAGACGAAAGATTGAAGTTAAGTAATGTACGGGATAGAATTAGAAATTTTAAAGAGAATATGTATGTATATTGAAATCTATTGATCGCTGTGTATTGATCACCCACGACTTACGAACGCCTTTCTACCTTCACGCTGCTTATCACCCATGGATAGTACACTTATGCTATAATATTTTCCTCAGTTGTCTGCCTGTCCCCTTGTTGTTCGGTGTCTTGTGTGTGAGTGACGCTTAGAAGCTACAAATAGGGGAATCGCAAAGGGAATCGCAAAGGGTTCCTTAACTATTACCAGTCAGTCCCCTTATTCTGAAATGCCTTTACTTTCTCACCACGACTATGCTCAAAGGCCACAAAGATTTAATAGCGGAGTTCCCAAGAAAATCTCTCCTATTAGTATTGTAGAAAACGTGTTATATCACTAGAAACTTAAAAACAACTTTAACTAAGGCCCTGTGAAAATAGTGTCGGTACGGTGCATACGGTCCCAGATCTCCAGTACGGTATTCTCTTTACTGATTTATCTTCCCTGACTCTCCATATTAAGTTTATTATGCTCTCTGTAAGGCAGTGAGTTGTAATTGCTGTTTTATATTGTAATTTCATTTTTGCTATTTTTATTTATTTATTTACTTGCTCTTCTTGCTTATCTTATTAACGCATGTTAGTTGATATTTTTTTTCATGTGTTGTGCCATATGATCCTATGATTGTCGAATATCGAGAAATATCATTGACATGATTCGCTGCTGTGTGCGTCTGAACCATTCTGTTTTGGGGGGAAGGAGACGCCTACACCGTGAAAGGCCTTTGTTCTTTACTGTGTTTATCCACCACTAGCTTGGTTTCCAGGAACTTTACTCAGTAGTCTGTTTGTGGTCAGTGTGGTTGGGCCCTGAGCAGTGTGCGAGGAGTGTCTGTTACTGATTCACCTGGCGGACAGTTGAGTTAGTCCGTATCGCTATGGATTTCACCAGTCAGACCCACTGCTGGAAAACATCCTTCCAGTTTCGGGATAAAAAAAATAAGCAGTTTATCATGGGACATTTATTAAAGATGGGCTATAAATGTATAAAATATCTAACAACACTATACTGAATGCTAGATCTGTGTGAGTTGGTCGTGAAATGTGCGCTGTAATTTGAGTGAGATACAAAGTTGTAAGTACTGGTATTGCTCCTCGTGTTAGCAAGTACCCAAACCCTGCCCATCCTCTCCCTCGGCAGCCTGCCCCTCGCCATCACTTGGTTGTTCTCCAAATCTTTGTGAGGGAATCAAGTTACCATTGTCGGTCTTCTTTGAACTTCCACACTAGTCATATCAAACCTCTTATGATTTTTTCTCCTTCCTTGGCTACGCGCACTTTTGATCTATGCTTTCTCTCTGACATCAGGAACACACACACACACACACACACACACACACACGTGTGTGTGTGTGTGTGTGTGTGTGTGTGTGTGTGTGTGTGTGTACCTCCCACGAACTAACATTTTCAATCAGAATGACAAGGAACAGCCTGCATATGCATATCTCCTCCTTCCCTTAGCTGCCCGCGCCATCTGTCGCAATCTGTAGGAAACATTTTGGTTAGCAAGTTTAGTCCATGGATTAAAATGACTAATGATTTCAGTTTGTCTTGATTTCTATCAGTCCAAGTCTCATCACTTCACTGAGACGATGCCAACCGACACAGGAGGCGTGCACTTGGTGTTGTCCCTGAGAAGCATGGTCCGGTTAGGGGCGCCGTAAGGACTCAGCAGGCAGTGGACAACTCTTCCCTACTCTGAGGCGACGAGGGGACGTGGCGAGGCTTTCTGAGGTGAGTGGGTGTGGTGGTGAGCTGGATGTCAGGTTCCTGCGTGCCTCCGTTCGTTTGCGACTTGGCGGATGCCTTGCTGTGAACTTTATTGAGGAAGGTTGGGTCCTTTGAGGCCTCTGGGAGATTCTTGAGTAAATCCATCACCTCCAGGAATTCGGAAACGAGAGGTCTGATGCCTCCCTCCTCCTCCAGGTCAGGTGGCAGGCCTTGGGGGAGGACAGGAAGGGACACTTGGTCATTACCGTGGATGGACAGCTTACACACACACACACACACACACACACACACACACACACACACACACACACACAGGATATATTTACTGCCTGTGTTGCAACGTTTAATACTTGGGACATTTATTAAAGATGGGCTATAAATGTATAAAATATTTAACAACGCTGAATGCTAGATCTGTGTGAGTTGGTCGTGAAATGTGCGCTATAATTTGAGTGAGATACAAAGTTGTGTGTGTGTGTGTGTGTGTGTGTGTAATAATAATAATAATAATAATAATAATAATAATAATAATAATAAACGGTTTATTATTTAGACAGTTAACAAACTGAAAATGTGTGTGTGTGTGTGTGTGTGTGTGTGTGTGTGTGTGTGTGTGTGTGTGTGTGTGTGTGTGTGTGTGTGTGTGTGTGTGTGTGTGCGCGCGCGCGTGCGTGCGTGCGTGCATGTATGCGCGCGCGCACGAGCGTATGAGCATAATAGTGGTTTAAATTTCTTACATAACCTCATGATATAAAGGACGAATTAAATCTGGCGAAAATAGCTATTATATAACACTGGAATCACATTGAACATATCCTAATGTTGTTCATCAAGGAGGGAGTGGTGCTAACCTGACTTGGCTGAGGCAAGCGACCCTGCAGAGGATCCGTCACCCTCGTAGGCGTAGGCCCTCAAGTCGTCTCGCGGTAAAGGCGGGTCTGGCGACGGCTTGGTCACCGCGGCTGGCTGGCTGGCTGCTGGTGATTCGGCAGGACAGCAAGGGGAACTGGACATCCCCTCCCCAGTCTCAGACGCGTCTAGTAATTAGAGAACAAGCCTTGATCTATATAACAAGTGGCGCCGTGGTCGCTTCGCTCACGAACACTTGTATCAGAACTATTGTGTCTGGCGGCGGTTATTGAATGTTATTTCTAATTTGTTTAAAAATATTCGTAGTAGTAACTGAATAGCGCAACATTTAATTCATTCTGCCATGCTGTGATCTAGGGGACATGAGCGTGAAAGCAACAATGTAACGAGAAGAAAAAAAATTAGCCTTACTGACCTGGTTTGCGTGGTGGCGGTGGCGGCGGCGGCGGCAGGGACGAGGGCTGGGTGTGCGAGAGGCTGTACTTGAGGCACTCGAGGTAAGTGTCCTGGTGAGCCAGGGCCAAGCTGGAGGTCTCTAAGTGTGTCTTGCCTTCCCCTCCACCTCCCTCATCTGTTCCACTGCACTTGACAACCCTCATTTCCCCGCCTTCGTCCTCCATTTCCTCCACATGTCTGCCACCAACAGCCCGGCCGAGCCAGTGGCGACGCAGGCGAATGGATATCACAATGCCGATCACCACTGGGGACAACAACATTTGGAAAACTTCGGATGAAAACTATGAATGTCAAAGACCGTTACGAATGTGCTTTTTTTTTTCTTTTTTTAATGAATAAAAGGTGTGAAATTGTTTTTTACTTAACAGGTACAAACACATGAAAGAGTTAGTGAGTACATCGCACCTACACTGTGGTGCACACTGACCCAGCAGCAGTAGCGAGACTGTGAGCGCCGCGATGGCTGCAGGTGCGGTGAGGAGGTGACCTCCAGAGTGGTGACTGCTCCACTGACAGTTATCGCCGGCGTAACCAGGCGCACACACACACAGGTACCCGGGCCGCAGGTTGTAACAATTACCGCTATGTAGACATGGCTGCCACACACACTCGTCCACGTCCTTGCAACTCTGACCCACCAGCTGACGACCCAAACCACAGCTAAGGGGGAAACATAATTGTGTGTGTACATAGTATCTCTCTCTCTCTCTCTCTCTCTCTCTCTCTCTCTCTCTCTCTCTCTCTCTCTCTCTCTCTCTCTCTCTCTCTCTCTCTCTCTCTCTCTCTCTCTCTCTCTCTCTCTCTCTCTCTCTCTCTCTCTCTCTCTCTCTTTATATATATATATATATATATATATATATATATATATATATATATATATATATATATATATATATATATATATATATATATATATATATATATATATATATATACACACACACACACACACACACACACACACACACACACACACACACACACACATACACACATACACACAAAACGTTCATGGGAGTGGTTCTTGTTACAAGGCACAAAGGAAGTCTTCAGAGTTTACCTGCAGGTGGCGTGGCCCCAGTTGCTGGTGCAGATAAGTGGCGGTGTGCAGGTGGTGTTGAGACAGGCGTCGTGGGCGTGACAGTCGTGAGTCACCCTCTCTGAGGTGGTGATCTGGCCCCAGGTGGTCCCGTTGAGAGCAGGCGGCAACGGCAAGCTTCGCCCAGACACTCGCAAGTCGTCCACACAAGCTGCGGCACTCACAGTTAATGCCAAGACTCCAGAGTAAGAGGAAATGTAGTGTTGGCCCTTACATAAGGCAAACGTTCCTTTCCTGGTATATAAGGGAAGGCCTTGCAAACACTATTAACTCTTTCACACCTCGCCCTACGCGCAAGACGATGACAAGTGTTCCCTGCTCTCTGTCCTCCTCCCTCCTCCCGCCAAAGTTGAGGACACGCTTTGAAGTGCTCGCTTCTCGCAGTGTCCTTGTCTCGGATAGGACGTGCTTTCAAGCTGAAAACTGTTTCTTCTTTTGAAGAAAGAAACGTATATATTCAAATTCAAGAGCTAGCAGAGGTTTGAGACTACACAAAACTTACATGCGAAAGTTAATATAAAGAAAATAGTCGGTGTTATGAGAAATACTTATCTGTTCCTGAATTCATGATATATACTTACTTTAAACATTTTTGCTCAGTAGAGACCATGTGTGAAGAACATATAAAATGTGTATTTTAATGTTGATTGCCTGTCCAAGAAAGGAACGTGTGCTGTACTTGTTCAGTGAGTGGGGACGCTTGTGTTCATGGGTAAAGCAGATGTTGCGGAGCTGTACTGCAAAATGACGCATCCTAGAACGCTTGACATTTTTTTTATGAAGACGTGCATCAGCGAGGCGACTTCCATAATTTTCGGATTGACATTCTCCCCCCCAAAATTACTCGAATTTTGAATGGGCCTTGGTTCAAAGGGTTGCTTAATGTAAGATACTCCAATGTCTCCAGCAAGCAGTGCTGCCTGGTGTGTACTCACTGTCGTGTAGGTCGTCGTGCACAGTGATTAAGGTGACTCCTGAAAACTCAGGTATTCCACCAACGCTGATGCCGTCGTGCTTGTCCACCAGCAGGGGCGCGGGCCTGGTGATGGTGACGGGGTCTGAGAGGAAGGACGCCAGGGACTCATTTCGTCGCCACCCGTCACCATCGTCCACGCTGAGAACAAGGTTGTGGCCGCGCCGCTCAGCCCTGATGGTGTGCCATAATCCGTCTCCGAGCGGCCGCCCCTCCACGCAGGCCACCCGCGTCCCCCAACCGGGCCCTGACACGGATGCACACGCCACACCCGCCCGTAACTGGAAGACAAAGAAACTGTAAGGTAGCTGGCCATTGACTGACCCATGATTTGTATCCACATCAGTAAGTATGAAGAACAAGGTGGAGTTCAGTTATTTGATAACTTAGTAGAGACCCACGTGGAGAGTGAAGGCTGCCGAGCGGTGGTGGGCAGCCAGATGGACCAGGAAGCCTGAGCGTGAACCTCTCGTCCTCACCCGCAATTGAACGTTCAACTCCCTGGGCGCTGGGGTGAAAGACAGCGCCATCTTGAGATAGGAATTTTTACCCAGCCTGGCGGGCACAGTAGGCGTAGAGCAAGAGGGACCCGACCAGCCGGAATGACATTCACAGTGTGGCCGGTTGACGCCGCCCACACACTCTCCATGGTAGCCACACACCCAGGGGCCTCCAGGGCAGGCGTGCTCCTGCGGGTGACAGCCGCCACGGCTGGCCATGCTGTAGGCCGGCTCGCCCAGGTCCACCAGCTGCAACAAAGCTGCAGGATGGTCAGTTAATGCATCTTTCACTTCATGGAACAAATTCTTTATGGAATAACAAGTGCATAAAATTACATCATATGAACAATAATATAAATTGTAGTTTATTGTGAGTACGATGCAGTATTGTGTATTCATCACATGTAATAATGTCAGTGGCAGATATCTTACCTGACCATTTAGAGTGAGGTGTGAGATGCAGCCATCTAGCGGGGGCATGGTGGGCGCCTCCACCCAGCCATGGTCCTTAGGACGTGGCAGGGAATGGGCCAGTCCTCCTAATTGCAAAGGCACGGACATGTGCCACGACTCGCCCCCGGGCGGAGGGTGCCAGGCAGCGCGTTTCAGGCAGTGGGCGTCACCCTTTGGGTGATCGTCCCAGCCGCGTCCACAGAGGTCCACCATCAGCATCGCTCCCTGAAGCACCATATCAAATGTAATGGGTTTGGTACGATGCCGTCTTATTTTATACTTATCAAACCGAGGATGACTTCCAGTAACCATCATGCACACTATACGTTTTAAAACCACATGATTTTCATATCTGCGACAGGTCAAGCCTGTCTGTCACTGCCGCTCGTGGGTCAGGGGTGCAGGTCAAGCGGCCGGAACGCAGTAGTGGATTCAAGGTGTGTTCATAACGCGTGGTAGACATTTATACTTAGTGAATGTACAGAGAGATGAAAATAATTGCTCATGTTTCTGCTAAAATGATGGTAAAATATTATAATATTTCCTGTTTTTTCCGAGTTCTCCTTTGTGCAAATAAATTAATCGTGAGAGCAACTGAGCGTGTAGTGCGAGGGGAGAGGCAAGCGATCTCATGCACTGAGGATAATTCTTTATTAATCTCCGTTTGGCGTTTTTCCTTTCTTTCTTTTTTTTTTTTACTAGCATTGTTGTGTGACGCAGCGCATCCTCCGCTAGCCGATGGCTGGCGGCGAGGATGCGGCGGCGTCAGCTGATGTGACAGGAACTCAATGCAACAATTTTATAAGTATCGTACATTGATATTCGTGAAGCTGGTTTTGTTTTTATGTCTTTTTGTAAAATTGCTCCGATGATCATTAAGAGATGAAACATATAAGTTGACCACTTTTTTTTTTTTCATATTCGTTTAAAAGTTAACTGTCAGTGACAACATAATATATGAAAAGATCTTCTGTTCGTTAAGTTAACTGTCAGTAACGACATAATATATGAAAAGATCTGCTATTTGTTAAGCGCTCTTAAGTAAATTTAGATGAAAATTGAAAGAAAAAGGGAAAACACCATTTCTGGAACTGTTTAAAAAGAAAAAAAAAGAGAGAGAATCATTATTTTATCAGACAGATTAGAAAAAAAAATCTTAAGGTGGATTCATAAACGAAAGGAAAACGACACATGGGCCAAGAATCAAGAAAAGAATGGTTAGCTTGCCTGGGCGTGGAGGTGGAGGTGAATGGTGTGCCAGTCACCATCATGCAGGGTCGCGTTCACCACCAATTTCACCGGCTCCCCTCCACCCTCAAGCAGAAGCTGCACACGCCCTTGCGACAACTGCAGGGTCAGCATGGGCGTGGGCGGAGGGTGGCGGGGCTGTGGGGCGAGGGGACCAGAGTAGAGAAGGAGGCCACTGGGGCGCCTGGTTAATACTCTGAGAGACACAGTGACCGGCAGGCAAGGAGGCAGGCGCCGCACCCACGCCCACCCTGACCCGGAGAAGGTGCGGCCCAGGACCTTGCAACGGGGCCCTGATGACCCTTGAGGGCATACACACCTGTCCCAAAACAAACACAACGCTACACATTACAGTGTATGTGTGTGTGTATGTGTGTGTGTGTGTGTGCGTGTGTGTGTGTGTGTGTGTGTGTGTTATGTATTGTGTGTGTGTGTTTAATTTCATCATGCGTATACCACTTGGTCAATTAATTTCAATACCTGACAAAATTTTTTTTGCCAGGCAGCTTTAATAATACTCCAAACGAAAACACTTTTTCGGAAGATTAATTGATGAATCCATCTCCCTTGCGGCTTTCAATGTGGTGAACGCTGAGGGAAGTAATTCTTTTCACTGAGCGAACAATAACGACAACAAATATTTACACCCACATCTTTCTGTAACGACGGAAAAAGCGAAAGGAAAATGCTGCGACTAAAGTGGAAGCCAATAAAAGTAACTCGCCTCAAAAGAAAGTCAATAAAAGTCACTAGAAGGACGTCCGGGGTCAGGCATAGTGACTGGACCTCCAAGGGAAGCGGGAGGAGTGAGGCGGAGAGAGAGAGAGAGAGAGAGAGAGAGAGAGAGAGAGAGAGAGAGAGAGAGAGAGAGAGAGAGAGAGAGAGAGAGAGAGAGAGCAGTGGAAAAGAGGGGGACGGAGATGTAGAAAAGGGAAGGGAAAGGGCCGCAGTTGAAGAAGGAATGGGATGGAGGGAGGTAGTAAATGGCAGTGATTCTTCTCTGACACAGTAACAAGCCGAATTGAAATAGAAAACCGGATCTCCAGTGAATTTCTGGCGATGGTTAGAACCGATACGGGGGCAATTCGTCAAGGGGCTCAGTGAGGTGTCCACTGTTCCCAGCTCCACGCTCGTCACAGTAAGCGGCGGGTTGTGAAGCGTCAAGTTTCTGTTGTCTTCGCGGGGGGGGGGAAGAGGAAGAAGCTTTGTCTTATGTCTTTTTATCTGGCAGGTGTGTCGAGATAGATGGAAGGTTGGCATATGAATAAAATTATGCAAGTGTGCAGGTACTAGTGTGTTTGAATATCATCTTTGAGGTGTTGTATTCCTTGTAACTCTGTCTGAGTTTTGTGTATTGTTTCCGCGAGTTGGAAAAAAATAAAGATAAACTTTTCTTATGTCTCTCTTATCTGACAGGTGCATCGAGATTGAGGGAAGGTTGGTACATGTGCGTGTTAAGGTTTAAGTGTGTATGTGTTGGTGTGTTTGGACGTTACCTTTAAACTGTTGTGTTTTCCAACTCTACCTGATTTAGTTTTCTCCTTTTTTCGGTCATTTACACTAGTTCAGAAGGGAAGTATTGAGAGGGAGAGGGGGTACATATGAAAGGTATCTAAGTGTGGTAGATATAAAAGGATCTAAGTGTGTAGATAATGATGTGTTTCAATGTTACCTTCAGAATGGTGTATGCCCTGCAATCCTGTCTGGTTCTTATTTCTACTATTTCAAAAGGAGAATATCAAGAAACCTCCTGACCTAAATTGGGCAACCCGATTGGAATTCTTTTTCTAATCGTCCTTTTGGGAGAAGTAGGAATTTCGCGGGGTAAAAAAAATATATAATTATTATTGCCGGTAGCTTTTATCCGGTATTCGTTACACAGAAAAATGAATAAATGAATAAACGAAATAATAAAAAAAAAAAACCTTTAATTATTTGTGCTGGATAATTTTCCTGTTGTATTTTTTTTTTTTTCGTTTAAGCTGTTTGTTTGAGACTAACATCATAACATTTTAAAACGAGTACAAAGAGTTTAGGGATTATACCCACATTGTGGCTGAGAAGGAGCAGCATTAGAAAACAATGACCTGAAACAGCACTGCTGGAGAACAAAGGAAATCCGATACGCAATAGCTAGTTAAAGCCAAAGCTGGGCGTCACCTGTTTCCCTCGGGTGTTCTCATGCAGCGACCCCCGTTCAGGCACGAGGAAGCTGTGCAGGTCTCCGGCTCGTGGGCGTAGCAGGCGAGGGAACGAGTGAGGCGGGGAGTCACCAGTGCAGTCACGTTAGTGTCCACTACCTGCAGGTGAAAGAGGGAGGCAGAGCGTGTGGGAGTGCTTGCAGTCATTCTTACTCGCAACGCTTTTCAATTCCACCCAATAAAATTGTCACTATTTCAAGTAAAATATAAATCGACAACTAGCTGCTTAAAAGACAAAGGATATACTGTGTGTGTTCAGTGCGTGGAGCTCAGCAAACACTTAAGACAATATGAATTACTGGATTCACAATATTTTTACACTGATTGTCTGTACATCTATAACCTCTATCTTCCTCTCCATGCCATTCCCCAGTGACTGCAGCAGTGAAGTGCAAGTAATTAATCTGAAGGGAGTGTAACATAAATAACAATCGCGTCTGTCACGTTAAAATAGTCATTTCATATCCTTGTAATCAGTAACGCTGAGTCAGTCAGTCCCAAAGTGAGGAGAGAACTTTTAAGTCTTCTGGGATAAGAATTAGATTAAGCAAGCCTTTGTGTGTAATCTTATCTCAGTCCGCCCGGCAGGGTTTATATCGCGAAAGCTGAAGGATTACTCCATGAATTTACATCATGCTGAGAGATCAGGAACAAATTTTTGGACCTTGCTGAGTTTTGAGGCCTTACATAAAACTTTCCTGGGAAATGTGTAGTTGTAGATATGTAAAGCGTTCGCTGCTAATAGAATCTTGATGAAGAAGCAGGAGAGAACTCACCTGAAGAGGCAGCGTTGTGGAGGCGCTGGTGGCGGCTGA
Organism: Scylla paramamosain; assembly: GCF_035594125.1. Classification (NCBI taxonomy): domain Eukaryota; kingdom Metazoa; phylum Arthropoda; class Malacostraca; order Decapoda; family Portunidae; genus Scylla; species Scylla paramamosain. The sequence continues at coordinate 16,289,559 of NC_087152.1, forward strand.
GGAAAGATCTGGAGCACCGCTAAGGTCCCACATGGGAAGGTGAGGGCTCATTTGCTCCTGAAAATCCTTGCTCCAGGTTCCTGAGGCAGCAGCAGGATCCTCCACCACCACCTTCAAACCAGTCCTGTCTTCCACCTTTAAGAATACGAATTAGTATGTACTGAGTGGAAATCGTACCCAAATAGGGAATACATGTTCAAGGTAAGATGCTACTTTGTGAATGTGTGAAATTTTTCTTTCTGTAAATGAATACTTCATTTTTTTTCACGTCACCGGCCCTCAGTGTTACAACGACATGCAAGAATCAGGCAGTCGGCCGCAAGCCATTGTCGTTCTAATACTCATAAAAAATGCAACTTAGTGTTTATTTCAGGAACTTCTGAGGACTTCCATGAGAAAAACCTACGCCAAGTTTTGCATATCTCATGAATTTGAAATTGATCTCTATTTGCGTAGTATTTATGAGGCACAATCTGAATGAACAGTTTGTTAGTGGGCGCTGTGACAGCCAGTTTGTGAGGCTAGTGTGGCGCTGCCTCCCGCACTGCACACCATGGCGTTTTCGGGGAAAGCACAGCAAGGCGCCTATTATTAATGAGTATTAAGAAGTGATTAGGGAGGCTGGCATGTCCAGAATGGGTGGCTGTGGGTCCCCAGGGAGAGGCTATACTGGTGATACATTAATAAAAAACCTTCGCAGACATTCTCACAGCAATCCTTATTCAACAAGTGTAAATAGTGACCGCTAAATATTGTGATATCCCTCAATATTAATAAGAAAGCATGAGTCCTGTTCTTCTCGTAACAGTTCTCCATAAAGTGGTAACCGAATCTTGCTCAATATGGTCGATTTTAAAACATGAAGCGGGAAAACGTCGATCAGCCTGGGCCACTGAGAAGCCTCGGCAGCGCCCTCCCGGCGTGCTGCTCTCCTCACTCACGATCGATGACCACGACTTCATGAAAACGTCCCTCACCTCCGTATAACCATAAACATTTATACAAGTTTTTATTATAGGGGATATAACAAGGATGACTTCACCAAAATCCCCGGAGCAATTAACCAGGATAGTGCAAGAAATAATGGGTTTAAGCTTGCTAAAGCTAGATTTTAAAAAAGGAGACAAGAAGGAACTGGTTCTCAAATGGAGTGATAAATGAATGGAACAGACTTAGATAATTTTATGGATGAGAATGGAAGGTGGAAATAAGAATGTTTCAAGCAGGGACAGCCACGTGCAGGCCTGACGGTTTCTTGTAGATTCATTTGTTTTCGTATGTTCTTATGTTCTTATGTAACAAATCTTTTAAGTCACCCTAAGCAACTTTTTTCATTGGTCACTCTGCTGTTGCTATGCAAGGACACGGTCTCAAAAACATTATTCACGCCACATATTACATCCCACATAAGTAATTCCAAGCTTGGGTGGTGCTGTCAGTCGGTGATGTAAGGAGGTGGGAATCCATATTTACAGCAATGTGAGATGAGATATCGCCTTGTTTTGTGTTGTTGCGACCAAGGTGTAATCATGTTTGCATCGCCGTGAGTGACAAACCCTCGTTATTAAATGTTATGAGCTGTCACTTCCTTCCTCTCTGTCCTCAACGCTCCCCGCTTCCTCATTCATCACCCGCTTTACTTTATTATATTTGTTATTCACCTTCACCTGACTTCTTTTTTTTTTTTTTTACCTTCTCTTCCATCATTTAAATTTCATTACTTTTTTTTTTCTCCTCGCTCAGAATGCAAGATCTCATTTGCGTATTCATTATGTTTCATGCTCAACTTTATTCTTTATTTTGACCTCGTTTCTTATTAAATGCATCATACACTACTTGGCTCGCACACGCGTATGTTATATTGCGACATTAATTACTTTTCTTTACTTTTTACTTCACATTTACCATCATATTGCTTGAATACAGTGAGATGATCCCAAGCTTGGAGGGAAGCTTGCCTTAAGCTAAAAGAAGCTAGGCAACTTTCATCCGTGTGTGGTGAAAGCGTAAAGATTTTCACGGCTTCTCATCAGTGTACTGTGAGAATAAATGTTACCCACACCAAGTCTCGTGATGGTGTGGTGTGTGAGAGTAATGACACACACACACAGGCACACACCAGCTCTGCTAAGTGTGGTGTCTGAGAATAATGATATGCATAGCCTTTCATCAGTGTGTGGGGTGTGAGAGTAGTGTTATCCATAGCCTCTTTCTCATCAGTGTGACGCGTGAGAATAATAACACTAACGGCAGCTCTTGTTAGTGTGGTTTGAGAAAATAGGGACCCATTAAGTCTCATCAGCGTGGCGTGTGAGAATAATGACACCAACACCAGTTCTCGTCAACATGTGGTGTGACATAGTGACATTGCAAGCCCCTCTCTCATCAGCGTGGCGTGTGAGAATAATGACACCAACACCAGCTCTAGTCAACATGTGGTGTGAGAATAGTGACACTGCAGGCCCCTCTCTCATCACTGTGGCGTGTGGGAGTAGCGGCCTCCACCCATGTCAGCCCGCCCCAGCGTGCTCCATGAGAGTAATGACACTCATAGGATGTTTAAGCTCAGCAAGTTTAGGAGATTCCTTTCCAGTCTACTGAGATCAAACGGTTTCGAATACCAGGTAATTTATATGTATGAGTTTGAGATGGAAAACTAATGCAAGAAATTGGAGGGAGACTGCTGTGCCTTAAGCAGCGACTTACCACGTGCGTGTGTAATCCTAGTAGACCTTGCAGCTTAACCGGGTCCATAAAGCGATCTCGCCCCTCTCTCACGCTCAGCCATACGCATGTAGACGGGCGCGCTGAGGAGGCATCAGGTAGCTCGGTGGCGTTGGGGCGTGTCGTCGGCTCTGGGGTAGTGGTGGTGGTGGGCGGGAGGGAATGAAGCTCTTCCTCGGTAGAATGAAGCGTCTCCAGTCTGGATCTGAGTCGCTGGGGGTGTTGGAGGCTGTACACACTGACCACCTCCACAGTGTGCGCTGCGTCACCCACTATCCTCCCCACAGCCTCCACCAGCCGCCCCAGGCCACCGCCGCCACCCTGATGTGCGCAGGCGCAGAAAGAGAAACAGTATATTACAAGAGGAAGCCTTTTCTTTCTTCATAAAATACTTAATATCATAATCTTTAAATTGTTGTGAAATGATTAACAGAAACACAAGAAAAGTGCAATAATTGAGCTTACCGTGGGTGTCCATCCCTGCGTGAGGTGCTCTGGCGTGGTGGGCGTGAGGGTGACGGCAGCAGCGTGGCCCAGGGCATCAGGGGTCAGGAGTCGCACGGCCACTGTCACGTTCGCAGCCACGCCCGTCTGCCCCCACACACTGTCACTAACCGCAAACTGGAGCTCATACCTGTAGAATAACGAAGGACACGCTAAGAGCAGTAGCAGTTGACGGAGGCTAGAAACAAGAAAGAGAGCTGGTGGGTTACGTGGAGGATGGAAACGAGAGTATCGGTGGATTTGGTGGAGACGATCGAGAGAATCAGGAGGTTTGGTGGATGATGGAAACAAGGGACACAGAGAATCATTGAGGGGGTTGGAGTGGAAATTACTACTGGATACATGGGAAGAGTGATCATCAATGTGGATGCTACCTGCGCCTTAAGGATCACGAACAAGTGGCCGCTATACCATCTATGAATAAGGATGAAACCTTTTACATGCCACACACTCCACCTTGTTGCTCAAGGAGGACAACTCCTGCTCGCTTATCACTGAAAAAAAGACTTGTGAGCGTGGTGCAAACCCGGCCCTGTCAGGTAACAGCCAGGGACGGTACCACTGAGCCAGAGAACTGTGTGTGTGTGTGTGTATGTGTGTGTGTGTGTGAAACTATAAATCGTTCATTTGCAACAACATATACGTCACGAAATTGTTTGTGCGTTTGTCGAATCTTTATATTAAGCAAGTGTTATTTTGAAGGTGATATCGCATGGTGACTGTCCGGGCATGCGGAGGACGTTAGACTAATCATGTGTGCTGCTACTGGCACACGTTCAGTCCTCCATGCCTGGTCTCTACATGTAAGCTACATAGTTGGAAATACTTCACACCAGTTCCTGAGTAACCACCACTCAGCAAATAAAACTGGTGATTAGAGGAGGCAGCTTCGCGTCTGGCCTGGTGTCAATCTGGCTTTGATAATAAAAGAGTGGAGATTTATAGCCTTTAGCCGGCGACCTCGAAATTCAGCATGTATCAGTAATCCACGCAGATAGCGGAGCAGTAAACCCGTGATCAGACAATAGCGAGACATGTCATGCATTAGTTAATTAGAGGTTCTGGGAATGATATTTAATGCACCAGAGTGTGGAAGCTTTAATGTTGTGTAAGAGTTTTATTGAACGCTCCATTAATAAGTGCAAGGCAAGAATACAGTTGGAGGTTCGGTATAAAGCGGCTACATCACTCGGGCCATATGAATGGTTTATATATAAATGCGGAAAATGCAAGGGTGAGTTTCCTTACTTCCGGTTTGGTTCCCACTCGGTATGCAAACGAAATCGCGGCCTTCCTACCTGGCCGTGGCCGTGAAGGGAACGGGCAGGTGTTTTGCGTGTGACGGCGGGCAAGCAGTTTTCATCACAGACCGCCATGTTGCCTAAAAGCACTTTTCTTGGCGCAAAGCTGGAATGGATTTTGCACTTTGACGGACAGCAAGGCAATTTTAAGCCATGACATTGCATATATAAATGTGCTGGTGATGGGAAATGTAATATATTTATCCGACCCTCTGATATGTGTGTTTTTCCAAATAAAGAATTTACTTGGTACAGTGTTCTTGAAAAAAATATCAAAGGAAGCGTTTTATCGTATGTGATTGAGATCATGGATGGGGAAGAAAAAAAAACTATGATCTAGAAAGGGAAGAATATCTCTTTGGTGAAGATGGAACATGAAAAACAACATTAGTTTCTCACTGACTAAATAGTATAAACAAGCTGAAATTTCTTCTCTCTGACACACACACACACACACACACACACACACACACACACACACACACCAAGCAAGCAAGTTATGTCATATATTTTCCTGTACTCCATCACAACTCCGTCCATTGTTATGTTGCTTCTTTGGGAGTTCTTTGTATTGGTATCACTTGGACAGAGAGGGAAGTAGGAGAAGGAGGAGGAGGAGGAGGAGGAAAAGAAGATAAAGAAAAGAAAGCGGGAAAAGAGGAGAAGGAGAAGGAACAGGACAAGAAGAAGGGGAAGCAGGTCAGGATGAAGAAAATTAAAGCAAAGTATAAGAGTTTCCTTCATTCTTGTCACGTCTTGCTCATGACTTGGTGGCGCCTCCCCCTGACTTGCCCTCAGCTCCTCCTTACCCCTGATGGCCTTCCACTCAGACTTTCTCCTTCTCCTCTCACTGCAATATCCCTTCTGTGTCTCACTCTCACATCTTATCACTGCTGGTTAGATTCTGCGAGTATTCTCTTGCTCCCCCTCTGGTTCTCCTCCTCCTCCTCTGCCTTAGCCTTTGCTGCAGTGTCTCTTTCTTTATATTAGATGGTGTGATAGGTCATAAACAGGGGACCAGCATTTTTTTTTGTTCTTTCTTTGTGATCGTTTGCGGTTCTCTACCTTGGCGCATTCTTCGTCTTTGTCTTCTTTCTCTGCATATTCTTCGTCTTCATCGTCATCTTTACTCTCCTATTTTTCTTATTTTAGATTACAAAGTGTAATTCAACAAATGTATCTCATAAGGAACATTAGATGGGCTGATGTTTGTTTTTCCTTTGTGTCCTTTTCTATTCTTGTTTCTAGCGATCACTGTCACCCTCCTCGTCTTCATTCTCTTCATCTCTATTCTCCTACATTTCTTGTCTTTGATAAAAAAAAAAAAAAGTGTAGCTTATCAAAACATCTTCGTAAGGGGAATGGGTAGGCTTGTGTATGTTCTTCCTTTGTGTCCCTTTATGCTCTTGTTTCTCGCGGTCATTGTCATTCTCCTCCTATTCCTCTTCTTCCCCCTTCTCCCCTCTTGGTTCTCGGTACTTCCCCACATCCTGTGTCTCCCACGTCCTTCATTACAGTTCTTTTTCACCTCCACGAGCCAAGTCTGATCTTTACACAAGCCTTTTTTTTTGTGATGCATTATTTCATTACCTCCAGTCCTTCCATCTCTCTCTCTCTCTCTCTCTCTCTCTCTCTCTCTCTCTCTCTCTCTCTCTCTCTCTCTCTCTCTCTCTCTCTCTCCCCTCCCGCTTCCATTCTCTAGTTTCCATCTCCATTCTTTTCGCTATTTTTCCAGTCTTCTTCCTTTATCACTCCCCCGTTTTTCCTCTCCCCGTTAATGGTATTTTCATTTTTCCTTTTCTTTTCTTTTTTATTTTCTTATTTCTTTATTCCCTCTTTCACGTCATTATGTGTTTTTCTTTTTTTCTTTATTTTTGTTACTTATTCTAACTCATCGTGGCAGCTGTAGTGGTCCTCTAATCTCTTTTCTTCCGCCCTCTCCTCCTCCTTCTCATGGCGAACACCATGAAGGACTATTTTTCATCAATCTTCACGACTGAAGATGTTCAAGGCAACTTGCAGACCCCCGCGCCTCAGACATATGGCACCACGCTGCCTGACTTCACCATTACAGACAACGAAATCCTCTCAGTCATGAACTGTATGAACGTAAACAAAACATCCGGGCCAGATAAGATATCATTCAGGCTTCGTAAAGAAGCAAGAAATTACCTCGTGAAACCGCTTACGGTTTTTTTTTTTTTTTTTTCAATGAAACTTTACTAGCGGGCAAAGTCCCTCACGGGTGGAAACGATACTCTTTTTATCCTCGGAAGAACGGTTAGGTGTTGGTCGAGGTCCGTTAGCCACATCACACAATTTCTCTTAGATATACCAGTTCTTTTTACTTTTTATTTAGATTCAAGTATTAAGTATGGATTATTTAGCTCATCAAACCATGCAGTGCTACGAATGGTTCGGGTTTCAAGATAATAGATAGTCTGGGTTTTACATAAATATCACAGCATTTGACAATTTGACATTTGACATTTGCGGCGTTGTCATTTAGGTCGAGCACCACGGGGTGCTTATTGGTAGGGTCAGGTGACTCAGGTCAGAGGGAGGGATGGCTCAGCCTCTCGAGGGACACTTCCACGATGGAAGCAACTCCCAAGTGTTCGCATGTTCTTCGCATTCGGGAGAAAGAACTTATTTGTTTTTAGAAGAGAAGGGCCAATAGAGGTCCCATCATTGTATCCTCCAGAGCAATAGTTCGAACAACCAAAGCCAATTAATCATGTGAATGAGACGACAGTGCGACGAATCTGCTCTGCCCCAAATCGAGATTACGCGAAACAATTACCACGAACAAATAAATTATAGAAAAATTATTCACACAGTATCATACAATACTGAGAGAGAGAGAGAGAGAGAGAGAGAGAGAGAGAGAGAGAGAGAGAGAGAGAGAGAGAGAGAGAGAGAGAGAGAGAGAGAGAGAGAGAGGGAGGAGGTAGGACAGTCCTTTCCACCAAGGTGTTAGACCTATAATTATTGGTCCTGTAGAAACGCGGCAACGCAGCTCACGGAGAATTCTCCTATTCGGCCAACGCCTAAACGTTCTTCTATAATAGGAGTAAAAACACTATAGCAAATGTCACGCCAGTCTTTAAAAAAAAAAAAAATCACTCCTAGCCAATTACAGACGGATCAGTCTAACGTCAGTAGTGTGCAAGCTGATGGAAACAATAATCATAGATAAGATTGTTAAATACTTAGAAGAAAATCAAATCATGGAAGATTCACAACACGGTTTCAGAAACAAACGTTCCTGCTTGACAAACTTACTAGACTTCTTTTATGAAGTATTTAACTCGTATGACGAGACAAAAGCAGTTGATATTATTTACCTTGATTTCCAGAAAGCTTTCGACACTGTTCTCCATAAGAGACTCATCAGTAAAGTTAAAGCTGACGGCATAACCGGAAAAACCCTGAAATGGCTGGGAGACTGGCTCTCTGACAGAAAACAACGTGTTGTAATTAACGGAAAAGAGTCAGTTTGGCATAATGTAAATAGCAGTGTTCCTCAAGGCTCTGTATTAGGACTATTATTTTTTACAGTATACATTAATGATATTGATGAAGGAATCAGTTGCAAGATTACTAAATTCGCAGACAACACCAAAATAACAAGTAAAGTAACGTCAGCGTCACAACGGCAGGAACTACAGTGTGATATCAATCAACTAACAAGCTGGGCAGAAAAATGGCAAATGAGATTCAATATAGAATCGGGAACAACAGTGTTCAAGCGAGATATGTAATGAATAATATGCCACTGTCAAGCGCTGCAAAATGAAAAGATCTTGGTGTTGTCGTGTCAAAAGATCTAAAGCCGAATCAAAGAAACAGTAAAGACGGGTAATAAATTAGTAGGGTTCATTGGAAGAACCTTTGAATTTAAATCAGAAAAGTTATACGTGCCTTACCTAACTCACTGGTGCGCCCTCATCTGGAATACTGTGTGCAATTCTGGTCACCGTATTACAAAAAAGACTTTCAAAAACTAGAAAAGATACTGCGTAGATTGCTTAAGATTGCGTAATAAGCCGTATGAGGAACGACTGGAAGAACTAATCCTATTTAGTTTAACGTAGCGCAGGATAAGAGGAGACCTAATTGAAGTGTTCAAAATTCTTAAAGGATATAGCAACCATGACGCTAATAAATATTTTAACATTGATCATTCTAACCAGACAAGAAATAATGAATTCAAGATTACATTCAAACGTTATAAATCTCTCGAGGCCAAGCATTTTTTTCTTTAATCGAATATTAAATTTATTGAATAAACTTCCTTCAGAAATCGTAAACAGCAATTTTATTGAATCATTCGAAAATAAAATAGGCAAATACTTAAAAGTTAATCACCAACAAGTTCTCTTCTTGTCCGTCCGAATAATAACACATAAAACTATAACCCTTGCATTGACTAAAATAACTCTTATTTTTTTTTTCAGACACTGATTTCACTATTAATTGTGGTCATTTTCAGATAAGCGTATAGAGTTCACAGTAGGGTAAATAGTAGAACTTCCTTTCATCCTTTCGTATGAAAATTCCATGTAATTTTTTTTTTCCATATTGCATGATACTTTTAACAACTATTTCCATGCCTGCTCAAGCTGGATGGAGTGGTGTGAGGGGAGGAGACTTCTGATGTGCTGTCCTGTCTCTCTTCCCTGTAGTTAGAAGTAGGTACCAGACAGCCTTGCAAGGACCAAAAGGCCTGTTGTTGTCTGACTTTCCTTTATATTCCTTCTCCTCCTCCTCCTCTTTCTCCTTCTCCTCCTTCTCCTCCTCATCATCCTATTATTCTTCCCCTCGTTGTTGTTGTTGTTGTTGTTGTTGTTGTTGTTGTTGTTGTTGTTGTTGTTGTTGTTCTTTTTCTTCTCCTTTTCTCCTCCTCCTCCTCCTCCTCCTCCTCCTCCTTCTCTTCTACCTCCTCCTCCTCCTCCTCCTCCTCCTCCTCTTGCCCTCTTTCCTCCTCCTCCTACCAAAACAGTCTAGTATTTACCCAAACTGCCTAGTAAGGACCTCAGGGTCTGTTGCTGTTTGGACTTCCTTTGTATTCCTCCTCTCCTCCTCCTACTCCTCCTCCTGGTATCGGCAGGGTATTTGTAGGCGGCAGTGATCATCGCAGTGTCAGTGAATGGAGACGTTGGCAGTGCAGGAGATAAAGGCGATAGCGGTGATATTATGAAATGGTCGCGGTGAGGACTGTAAGAAAGCGAGCATGAAGATAAGAGAAAATTGCATAACTCTCTCTCTCTCTCTCTCTCTCTCTCTCTCTCTCTCTCTCTCTCTCTCTCTCTCTCTCTCTCTCTTATTATTTTCGTCAGGTGGCAAAATTGGGGATTTTCTTGTTTTCTCTCTCTCTCTCTCTCTTCTTTTTTTTTTCCGAGAACGAATGAGGTTTACTTTGGTGCGCGATTGTTCTCTCTCTCTCTCTCTCTCTCTCTCTCTCTCTCTCTCTCTCTCTCTCTCTCTCTCTCTCTCTCTCTCTCTCTCTCTCTCTCTCTCTCTCTCTCTCTCTCTCTCTCTCTCTCTGAATAGGTTTTTGGCTCCGAAAGCAAATCCACAGTAGATCACTTTCTCTATTGTTCTGTGTTATCTGTTACTCAATTGTTTTCTTCTTCTTCTTCTTCTTCTTCCTCCTCCTCCTCCTTCTGCTTGCTTCTCTCCCTGTCTTCCGCCACCAGTACAGTCTTTTCTCTCTATTTTCTTTTCGCCTTTTTTTTTTTTTTGGTGACTGGTACTATTATAATCTCTTGTCTTCTACCGATGCTCCTGTTCGTCTTGATCATCTTTCTCATCTTTCTTCCTTTTTATCTTCATTTATGTCTTCCTGTTCCTTTTCTCTGGCGCTCTCGCCTCTTCCTGCATTTGTTTTCTCTCTCTTCACCTTATCTCTTTCCTGCATTATTTCTCCTTCTCTTCCTTAGCGCTGTTCGCCTCTTCTCTTCTCCATTTTTCTCGTCCTCGCCTTCTCTCTCTCTCTCTCTCTCTCTCTCTCTCTCTCTCTCTCTCTCTCTCTCTCTCTCTCTCTCTCTCTCTCTCTCTCTCTCTCTCTCTCTCTCTCTTCCTCGCATCACACTTTGGCAATTTAAAGAGAGACATCTTGGCTCTGATACAGCCCATAAATTCTATGCAAGACATTATTCCAGGAGTCACCGGCGAGGGAGGGAAGGAAGGACGGGGGCAGGAAGGGGTCGGATGCCTGGAAGGGGGAATAGTGAAGGAAGGAGGAAGGGAGGGAAGGAAGGAGTGGGTGCCTGCAAGGGAGGGGATAGGAAGGAAGGGAAGGGGGTTTAGAAGGGAGGGAGTTGGTGTCAGGAAGAGGTTTAGGGGAGGGAGGGAAGGAGGGTGGGAGAGAGGGAGTGGGTGTCAGGAACGGGTACAGTGGAGGGAGGAAAAGGAGGCGGCGAGTGTTGGGTGAAAGCGACACCGTTTCTCGATGCTTGCACTAAAAGATTGGGATAGGAAAGGGAGGGAGGGTTTTGCAGGAAGTTGCTTTCTTTTCGCTTAGGTAAATTAAATGTTCACCTCGCGGATTTCCCAAGCATCGTTCTGTGTTTTATTTATTTATTCATTTATTTATTTTTTGTTTATTCTTTGCATTAGCTTAATTGTTTTTATATCTCTTTCAGTTTTTTTTTTTTTTTTTTTGTGTTTGTGTGCGTGAAATGATTTGCTGTGTTGAATGTTTTTTTTTTTTAATATTTATTAATTTGTCAATTTAATTTTTTTTTATGCTTTTTTGTTTCTTTTATTTCTGCGTTTTATCTATTGACATATCCATCTTTCCCAGTCTGCTTCTTTTCAAACATGTAATAACAGAGCAGGAGGTGAAGAATATGAATTAAATGAAGTCTTGCAAATATTCGTAATCGTGGACGAAGTGAAGCCATTCCGAAACTTGACTCTGGAACTGATTGCTTCTGATCTTTCATTTACACGACACGGCGGTACTCCTCCCGTCGCTTTGTCGCCTTGAGTCCTTGTCGAGATAATGAAAGGAGGAACGGAAGAGTCACGGGGGAAGTGTAGCTTGACTTTGCTCATTTTGCAGAAATCGATTGCTGCGGCACAGGTAGCAGTCAGGTGTGTGTGTGTGTGTGTGTGTGTGTGTGTGTATGTGTGAAATAGTTCTTTTCTTCGCAGGAGACAGACTGGGCGAAAAGTGTGAATGATGTGTGAATGAGTGTGTGGTGCTTTGTCTGGGTCGCCCCGTGTGGGATTCCAGGCCTGGTATATAGAGAGATGGATCTTATAATCTTATAAGACTTAGTAACTTGCAGACTCCTAACAGACCTGAGTGCTTAAAAAATGAGAGAGGAATGGTAAACGCTGGTAGATAATTCCAAACTGGGGCGACCACTCTTATTATGTTGTCGTGGGTGTACCGTCTATCCTCTGCAACTCCTTCATCCAAGCCCAGCTGCTGCGTGTCTCTCTCAATTCCATTCCTCCATCTAAATTTCAGTCTTCCTCTCGATTTTTCTCTTCCATTTGGCTTAAGGTTACTGCCAAAAATGTTTCCTTCCATGCATCTTACCTTGCCTTATTTTGTTAGATTTTTTCCGTCCAACTGATGAGCTGAGCTACTTCCAAAAAAGTCACATTGCAGTTGAGGTTGATAATGCTGAGAACTGTGGAGATAATTACTAACTGAGCTTCGATTACCACTAAGTGAGAATTAATGCTTGCACTTCACCACTGCTGTATTGTCGGTCGAATGCACTGCGTAGACATGTCTGGCATTGCCTTATAACTAAATATTCTTGTATTTAGGTTTGTGTGTCGCTAAACTAGGTGATCTGTCATGTTCCTCAATGATTTTAGATAGTGTTCATTAAGTTTCGAATAGTATTTGCAATTAATTTAGCTATGTATGTATGTGTATATACGTATGCACTTATTTCACTGATTGTAACTAATTTGCTCATACGTATAGAGGGTAAATTACACACACACACACACACACACACACACACACACACAGAGAGAGAGAGAGAGAGAGAGAGAGAGAGAGAGAGAGAGAGAGAGAGAGAGAGAGAGAGAGAGAGAGAGAGAGAGAGAGAGAGAGAGAGAGAGAGAGAGAGAGAGAGAGAGAGAGAGAGAGAGAGAGAGAGAGAGAATATTGCACATTATTTAGAGCAACATATGTATGCAGACTGCAGACCACAACACACTATAAGCGTACAAAGTAATAACGTGACGTTAACATGATATATGACAAGGATGCTTCTAAAAGTTCAAAGTGACCTGCAAACGGCAGACGCATATGTGAGACTCATTTAAACCAACAGTCAGCAGTGAGTCTATGCGAGTCTGTGAACAAAAACGTTAAGGCGAATAATGGTTGATCCTGGAAACGCTTGCTTCTCTCATTACGTCAGAGACCTCAGATAAGATTACTCGGGTTTTCATATGTGTGTGTGTGTGTGTGTGTGTGTGTGTGTGTGTGTGTGTGTGTGTGTGTGTGTGTGTGTGTGTGTGTGTGTTTCATTCACGGCTCAAAATCTTTGCTGAACTACCACTAGAACTATAAAAGCTCCCTTGAAAACTTAAATAACTTCGATTAGAACCAGTGGAAAGTAAGAAAAGATAAGACGCGACGCCGAAACGTTTGAGAATGTGGTCTCTGTATCGTAAACTGCATTCAGATGTGGATATTGTCGAGTATGTTATTTGTCCGGGATCGTGTTGCACCGCAGTAAGAATGATGGCTCTGCATGTGGATGTGTGTGTGTGTGAGAGAGAGAGAGAGAGAGAGAGAGAGAGAGAGAGAGAGAGAGAGAGAGAGAGAGAGAGAGAGAGAGAGAGAGAGAGAGAGAGAGACGAGGAGGACCAGAGAAGAGGTGGAAGAACTGCATAAGAGAATACTACGTGATAGAATGAGAGGACTGTGGCCAACTATAACAGTGTCCCTATATATTAGTATGGGAAAAGCTGCTAAATGGTAAGAGGAAGAGGAGGAGGAGAGGAGAAGAAGAAGAAGAAGAAGAAGAAGAAGAAGAAGAAGAAGAAGAAGAAGAAGAAGAAGAAGAAGAAGAATAGCACAGGTATCGTTCGTAAAAGTTAACTGTCACCAACTTCAATTAACTTTCTGATAATATTCTCAAACATTTCAGTGTCTTATCTCAACTACTCTTCATCACAGGCTTTAATGGAATTTATTCATGTCTTCAAGGGAGTGTTCATGGTTTTAATGATACTATAACAAGAATTCTGCATCTTCAATACAAAATAAATATGCATAAGAGTCCGAATGATATTCTCTGAGGCCTTTAAAAACAGACGTAATGAAAGAGGAAAACAATTATGGAAGGATCGAAATTACAGAGATTTCAAGTGTTTTCGTGACGAGAGATGGGTTGAGAAAGATTATGCATCATCAGTGAGGGAAAAGACTCATAAGAACCGGGTAATTATTCCTGTGACCTTTGAAAACAGACCCAATGAGAAAATTATTGAGGTTTATAAGTGTTTTCATGACACTAGGGATAGTTTAACAAAGGTTTTATAACATCACTGGAAAAGAAAAACTCACGAGGATACGATTTCTTATTATTGCGACCTTTGAAAACAGACTTTAAAAGAAAAAAAAATATTGAGGTTATGAGGAATATTTTCGTAATAATAAGGATAGTTTAGCAAGGACTAATGAGAACCAGAGAAGTTATTCCACTGGTCTTTGAAAATAATCCTAGTGAGAGAACAAATCATTTTTAAAATACGAGCCACGGTACACCTGTTCATGAAGTGTTGTTGCCAGTAACGAGACAGTAGCACCAAAAGATCACTCCTACAAAAGTGACCTGCCACACATGACACCAAAGGGAACGTTGGGGGGACTCCTCTCCTCTCTCCCTCACACTGCTGGCTGGGGTCGTGGGTAGTGGCTGCCTATACAGTGTCCGTATTTTTTTGTAACATTTTTATCTAACCGCCGCAGTTGCATTGTGTAACTATTTTTCTGGTCTATGTTTGCGTTCGTTCGTGTTCCTGTGCTCTCCTGGTCCGCGCAGGAAACACTGAAAGGCCGGAATTCAGTGTTTTAATTGAAATTGTATGTCTCTCTCTCTCTCTCTCTCTCTCTCTCTCTCTCTCTCTCTCTCTCTCTCTCTCTCTCTCTCTCTCTCTCTCTCTCTCTCTCTCCATCGGTTAGGGAAGCCAAAAGGGTGAGTAGCGAAAGGAATGAGGACTGTTGGGTGTAGGGAAAGACGCGAACCAACAAACTGACTGGTTGTTTGTAGGACGCCAGGGAGAAAGGAGTGAGGGGAGCGGCGGTGAGGAGGAGAGGCTCGGACACACTGAAAGGCTGGCTGGGACTGGGAGGCAGATAAACAAATATGGGCAACGCAAAACGGGTGCGAGGCGGAGCGGAAAGAAAGTGAGTGGGAAGTGAGATGTGAAGTGTGTGCTCGGCTGGCCGAGTAAGTAATGGCCTCACACACACACTCAGCTGCCGCTGTTTCTCTGCCACTGACCGCCCGTCCCCTCTCCTGTTATTTTCTTCATTACGTATGCTATATATTTTTTGTCGCATGTTATTTCCACGAGAGAAAAGGCAATTTCTCAATTTTTTCAGCCATGCAGTTTGGGCTGTTGGGGCCGAGAGAAATATTACACCGGTGTTCCATTATATGCATTACTCACTTCACTAACCACCATCGTTTTAACGGTGCAATTACATATATCCTGCCCTGTGAGTGTGTGTGCGTGTGTGTGTGTGTGTGTGTGTGTGTGTGTGTGTGTGTGTGTGTGTGTGTGTGTGTGTGTGTGTGTGTTTTGAATGTATTTTGCATTCTTAGCTTGAAAGTGTCAAGCCTAAATTTATAATAACCAACATATTTTAACATTCACATTATGATATTCGCAGTTTGTAATTTTTTCCTTACCCAGGCTGGCTGAGCGCGCATCACTTACAGCCCACGCCGTGTCAACCTTCATTGTCAACAACAGTGATGAATGTAATCAAGTGTGATAAGTGTTCATTTCACACAGACGCGAAGGCTTGAGAGCACTGACACGAGCAGCGTCAGCCTTGCATGTTAAGTTTGAGTGCTGGATGGAACTTCGTGATATACTGTTTGCTGACTACACACACACACACACACACACACACACACACACACACACACACACACACACACACACACACACACACACACAGATACAGTGAGGCACAAACATGCAGTAGAAACTATACTGATTTGCATGAAGAAATAAGAATCTAGTGCTGAGAGGATGAAGTGAGATGATCTGCGAGAGGCGCAGGTCCGTTTATGGCACCGCAGGAATGACCTAATGAAACTTCCGATTATTGTTATAATTAATATATTCATAACCAATTACCTTTTTGATTACTAATTTCGCTCTCAAAATACACCGCAAAAATGCATTCACTCAGGCTACATGATGGGGATATGGACACCAAATTAGCTCTGTTAGTCATGGCTTTTTAAAGAGAGAGAGAGAGAGAGAGAGAGAGAGAGAGAGAGAGAGAGAGAGAGAGAGAGAGAGAGAGAGAGAGAGAGAGAGAGAGATGATGATGATGATGATGTTGACTAAAAGAACACACACAATTCCCTATAGTAACGCTCTTAATTTTCGCATATTGTTCCGTCTCTGACCCGTGACCTTCATTGAAGTTTCACTCGGGTACCGTGGCTCGCCAAAGCACGCCACTACAAACACACTACCTATCAAAGCCAGCACACAATGACCATTCAGCGTGAACCAGTCAATCAACCTGTCGACCCCCACGAGTCTGCGTACTGTAGATGTAAATAGAATAACAATATCAGAGTGTAAACAAAAAGCAAAACCTGGTCATAGAATATTGCCGAAAGTTTGTCATTGTTTCTCATCACTGGACTTTAAAATTAACAAGAAAAGCAGCTAGTTCCCGTCCTGTTGATTCTGTAGCAAATCACCTTGGAGAAAGAGAGGATGACCGAAAAAGAGATAGATTGAAGGAGGATGTAAACCAGAGAGGGATAGTTGAAGTATAAGCATACAATAGAAACGAATAGAGAAGGCATGGAATGGACTCAGGTTGTTATAGTGCTGAGTCAATAGGGAGCTTTAAAAGATTAGACAAGTTTATGGATGGAGATGATAGGTGGAAATAGTAACGTAGGTATGTTTCATACAAAGACTGCCACGTGAAGGCCCGATGGCTTCTCGCAGCTTCCTTATTTTCTTAGGATTTTATGTTCTAAGGCTCATCACAAATAGTGACTCCTTATAGAAACAGGACAAGGTGTGAAGACGATGACGACGACGACGACGACGACGAAGAAGAAGAAGAAGAAGAAGAAAAAAAAAAAGAAGAAGAAGAAGAAAAAATATTTGTAACTTCTCATTCCATCACGTGACGGTGCTGGCCCGCCGTCAACGACCATCACCGGAAAATAGAAGGAAAAGACCTTGTCGAGGAGATGAGGACTCTGTGCGACATACCTCCTCTTAGTTTCACGGTAACGTGTCCTCCTGATTGAATCTGCCTCTGGTGGTGCAGGTTTAACTCCAGTGAGCGTGGTCGGGTTCCAATTTTTCTGAAATGTGGCTGTTTCCGTGTCAAGCGACCCTGCCCTTGTGTTGATGTGGCCAGCAGGTGACCTATGGAGCCCTCTATCTCTCTTAATATGATGGCTATGGGTTTTATTTTTATTTATTTATTTATTTTTTTTCTGCGTGAGCTTGAGGGAATGATGTGGGTAGCGGGTCGCTTATAGATCTCATCTCCCCACCTTTCTCTCTGCATGGTCATGGTTTTATTTTGTTTTCTTTTCTTTTCCGTGTGTTTGAGGGAATGCAGCACTAACCTCCTGTGTTGATGTGGGTAGCGGGTAGTATATATATCTCTCCACCTCTCCCAGTATGAAGGCCATGGGTTTTGTTTTATTTTTGTTTATTTTACCCGTGTTTGTAAGCGTGTTTGTGTGAATGCACGTGTGTGTTTGAAGGAACTGAACACCAACCTTCTGTATTGATGTGGGTATGCATCCCTCCATCACTCCCAGTATGATGGCCATAAGTTTTCTTTTGTTTTATCTTTTTTGCTCGTGTCTATGTACGTGTGTGTGTGTGTATGAAGGAACTGAGCGGTAACCTTCTGTGTTGATGTGGGTTAGTGGGTAGCCTATGTATCCCTCCACCGCTCTCAGTACGGCCATAGGTTTTATTTAATTTTATCTATTTTGCCCGTGTGTGAAGGAATCGAACACTAACCTTCAGTGTTGATGTAGATGTGTAACTATGCATCCCTCCACTCTCCTCAGTATGTGTGTGTGTGTGTGTGTGTGTGTGTGTGTGTGTGTGTGTGTGTGTGTGTGTGTGTGTGTGTGTGTGTGTGTGTGTGTGTGTGTGTGAAGAAATCAAGCACTAACCTTCCCTCCC